>NC_053026.1:276849663-277149663 GCF_003073215.2 Triticum urartu
GAACCACCTGATAATCCAAATGATATCTCTATGTCTGATGCTGAAACACAATCTGGTAATGAACATGAACCTAATGAAAATATTAATGATGATGTTCATGATGATGCTCAACCTAGTAATGATAATGATGTAGAAATTGAACATGCTATTGATCTTGATAACCCACAATCAAAGAATCAACGTTATGATAAAAGAGACTTTGTTGCTAGGAAACATGGTAAAGAAAGGGAACCTTGGGTTCAGAAACCCATGCCTTTTCCTCCTAAACCATCCAAGAAAAAGGATGATGAGGATTTTGAGCGCTTTGCTGAAATGATTAGGCCTATCTTTTTGCGTATGCGATTAACTGATGTGCTCAAAAAAAATCCTTATGCTAAATATATGAAAGATATCATTACTAATAAAAGAAAGATACCGAAAGCTGAGATTTCCACCATGCTTGCTAATTATAATTTTAAGGGTGGAATACCAAAGAAACTTGGAGATCCCGGAGTACCTACTATACCTTGCTCCATTAAAAGAAATTATATTAAAACTGCTTTATGTGATCTTGGAGCCAGTGTTAGTGTTATGCCTCTCTCTTTATATCGTAGACTTGACTTGAATAAGCTGACACCTACCTAAATATCTTTGCAAATGGCTGATAAATCAACTTCTATACCTGTCGGTATTTGTGAGGATGTTCCTGTTGTGGTTGCAAATGTTACTATTTTAACGGACTTTGTTATTCTTGATATTCCCGAGTACGATGGTATGTCTATTATTCTTGGAAGACCTTTTCTTAATACTATAGGGGCTGTTATTGATTGCAACAAAGGCAATGTCACTTTTCATGTTAATGGTAATGAGCATACGGTACACTTTTCAAGGAAACAACCTCAAGTTCATAGTATCAACTCCACTGGAAAATTTCCATCGATTATAATTGGAGGTTTTGAATTTCCCCCTCCTACTGTCAAAAAGAAATATGATATACTTATTATAGGGGATGTGCATATCCCCGTTGAGGTAACATAGTGTTATTCGAAATTTCTACGGTTCCATGATTATCGGAAGGAGTTTGTTAACAAGACTTGATCAACCTTGTTAGTGGATTCTTTTTGATGAGCATGAGATGGATGAAACTAGAAGCACCAACTTCTGTACCCTCTCTATACTTTCTGTTATTTAGTAGAAATAAAGTAAAAATAGTATTTTTTTTGTTTTTTCCTGACTTATCCGTGCAATATAAAAATATATAGTAAATAAAAGTCCTCAGAATGACATGCCAATTTAATATGATTTTTTCGGGAATATTTGAGGATTTATTGTGCAAAAATTACCACGGGAGGAGCTGCCACCTGGCCACGAGGGTGGTGGGCGCGCCCCCTGCCTCGTGGGCCCATGGTGACCCTCCTCCACTTATCCCAGCACCCATCTTCTTCCTCTATCTCACACAAACCCGAAAAACCAACTCAAGCATGAGTTCCAGCCACTTTTGCTGTGATTTTCGATCTCCTTGCTCAAAGCACCTCTCGCAAAATTGCTTGGGGAGATTGTTCCTTGGTATGTGACTCCTCCATTGGTCCAATTAGTTTTTGTTCTAGTGCTTTGTTCTTTGCAAATTTGTGCTGCATAGGTGACCATGTTCTTGAGCTTGCATGTCAAATTTATATGGTTCCAAGTAGTTTTGATGCATGATATAGGCTCTAGGCACTTGTAGGAGTAGTTGCTATCAGTTTTATTGAGTTTGGTTTACTTTTATTTTGAAGTTACTAAAAATTTCAGAATTTTTCAGAGAAAAACAATATGCTTAGGAAGATGTTCCAAGGTGGTTCCTCTAAGAAGCAAGGACCCAGGATTGCTATGCGCGATGCTGACGAGGATCCACCAAGAGACGCTCCAGTACGGCCTTGCGAATGGCCGTCGGAAAATTTTATGGACCGTGTGGGAATTAAAGAAGAATTCAAAGCATATTTGCGCAATGCCAGTCTTGAGGATTTTGAGGTTAACAAATGCCCCCAGTATCATGATCTCACAAGTTCATTTGTGAGGAGGTTTGAGTATTCATCTTCGCGTAATTCTCCTTCAGTCATGTTTAATCTTTATGACAACTTATACCATGGACTTAGAGGATTTCACTTCTATTTGCAAACTTCCATCATGGGGTAGTGTTAGGGATCCCCCTAAATCTGAATTTAGAAACTTTCTTGCTAGTATAACTGTGGGGGAATCTAGAGATATAACGCAGGCTACCATAGGGAGCATTCACTTTCCTTCTATACATTATTTTGCTCTGTTCATCGGTAGATGCATAAATGCTAATGATGAAGCATGTCACATGTGTGTCCCTGATCTTAGTATTCTTAGGAGTGTTGTGTTAGGAGACCAATCTTATCATATGGGAGCCATTGTAGCTCATAGGTTGCATCATAATAGACATAATGGAGATTTCTTTGGAGGAATTTATGCAACCAGCTTAGCTCATTTTCTTGAAATAGACATTCATGAGGGTGATACGGAGTTGCCTCCTGCATATTTAGATTATAACTCTATGGCTTCGCACCAGTTTGTCGAGAGGCCTGAATCACCTCTCTTATATCGTTTAATTTTTGATAAATGACGTGTTTTCCGTATTACTCTCCCTGCTCCTGCCTTATTTGATTCACAGACAAAAAGAAGATATGTTATTACCAGAGAGGAGGCAGAAGAGTACGAGAGGAGAGCGGAGGCAGCTCGACTCCACGCTGCAGCTCAGCAGGCGATAAGCGCTGCACATCAGTATGATCCCAACTATTCTTCCTCATCACAGTACGACCCCAACAACTATTATTATGGATATCCACCAGGCCAGCCGTGGCCATAAACCAACTTAGGCCAAAATCCTAAGCTTGGGGGAGTACGTATTTCCCATCGACATTACATTTATGTTCACACACACTCATTGCTAGATGTCGGTGCTCATACTTTTTCACTGTAATATCCATGCTAGTTTATTTTCCTTTTCCTGCTTTCTTCTTGTGTGTTTGTTAAACCTTAAGAAAAACTAAAAAAATTAGTAGTAGTTTATTTTTCTGCTGTAGTAGTAATAACTAAAAAGAAAACCCAAAAATATTTCCTGTTCTTCTTTTGCTTGTTGGGAGCTTTCCCGTGTAAATAGTTTTATTTCTTTTCTTTTCTTTGGGGGTCAGTAGGAGAAGACCATAATTAAATTGTTGAAGTGGCTCTTATATGCATTATTGTTGAATTAACCAAAGAGCCCATATTGCCTTGTCTTCTCATGTTTTATTGAATGCTCGCAGATTCCAGCTTAGTGCAATGCACGTACACTCTTATTATTATTCACACCATTCAGTCGTGCAAGTGAAAGGCAATTATGATGATATATGATGGACTGATCGAGATGAGAAAAGCTTGTATGAACTCGACCTCTTTTGTTTTTGTAAATATGATGAGTCCCTCGTTCTTGATTCAGCTTATTATGAATAAACATGTTTGCAATGACAATTAGAGATCGTAGTTGCTTGTGCCATGCTTGATTAGCTATGAGTTATAATGATTTACCTGGTGTGCCAACATGCTATTGAGATGGTTATGATGTGGTATGATGGGGTGGTATCCTCCTTTGAATGATTTAAGTGACTTGACTTGGCACATGTTCACGCATGTAGTTGAAACAAATCAACATAGCCTTCACGATATTTATGTTCATGGTGGATTATATCCTACTCATGCTTGCGTTCAATGTTTATTAATTTTAATGCATGTACATGGCTGTTGTCGTTCTCTAGTTGGTCGCTTCCCAGTCTTTTGCTGGCCTTCACTTGTACTAAGCGGGAATACTGCTTGTGCATCCAATCCCTTAAACCCCAAAGTTATTCTAGATGAGTCCACTATACCTTCCTATATGTGGTATCTACCAGCCGTTCCAAGTAAATTTGTATGTGCCAAACTCTAAACCTTCAAATAAACATTCTGTTTTGTATGCTCGAATAGCTCATGTATCAACCAAGGTTGTCCTTATCTTCCGTGTTAGGCGGGTTATTCTCAAGAGGAGTGGACTCCGCTCCTCACTCATGAGAAAATGGCTGGTCACGGGGATGCCCAGTCCCATGCTTTATGCAAACTAAATCAAAATTAATTGCAAACAAAACTCCCCATGGGACCTGGTGTATGTTGGAGGCACTCGTTGTTTCGAGCAAGCCATGAATTGATGTTTGTTGGTGGAGGGGGAGTATAAACTTTACCATTCTGTTTGGGAACCACCTATAATGTGTTTAGCATGGAAGATATCGCCATCTCTTAGTTGTTACGTTGACAAGGAAAGTATACCGCTCAAAATACAATTTATCTCTATTGCAAAATCGAGCTCTGGCACCTCTACAAATCCCTGCTTCCCTCTGCGATGGGCCTATCCATTTACTTTTATGTTCATTCATCACCCTCTTATTAAAAAGCACTAGCTGGAGAGCACAGCTGTCATTTGCATTCATCACTATTAATCTATGTTGGGTGTGACTATGATTGGATCTCTTTTACCATGAATTACAATGTCTAGTCAGTCCTTGATCTTTAAAGGTGCTCTGCATTTATGTTTTGCAGTCTCAGAAAGGGCTAGCGAGATACCATCTTCTTATATCATATTATGATTGTTTTGAGAAAGTGTTTTCATCCAAGATTTATTATTATGAATTGCTAGTTGATTATGCTATTGATATGAGTAATTATGAGACCTGAGAATTATTGCAAATGTGGTTAGTTATGATCTATGCTGAAAACTTGAATGCTGGCTTGACATAGTTACAACAACAAGAGCAAATAGAGTTTGTAAAAGTTTTTCTTTCTTTCAGTTTGTCAACTGAATTGCTTGAGGACAAGCAAGGGTTTAAGCTTGGGGGAGTTGATACATCTCCATCGTATCTACTTTTCCAAACACTTTTGCCCTTGTTTTGGACTCTAACTTGTATGATTTGAATGGAACTAACCCGGACTGACGCTGTTTTCAGCAGAATTACCATGGTGTTGTTTTATGTGCAGAAAACAAATATTCTCGGAATGACCTAAAACTCCACGGAACATCTTAGAAAAAACAATAAAAAATCGTCGCCAAAGATGAAGACCAGGGGGCCCACACCCTTCTCACGAGGGTGGGGGGCGCTCCCCCCCTAGGGCGCGCCCCCTACCTCGTGGGCCCCTGGAAACCCTCCGACGCCAACTCCAACTCTAGATATTCGCTTTCGGAGAGAAAAAATAAGAGAGAAGAAATCATCGCGTTTTACGATACGGTGCCGCCGCCAAGCCCTAAAACCTCTCGGGAGGGCTGATCTGGAGTCCGTTCGGGGCTCCGGAGAGGGGGATTCGTTGTCGTCGTCATCGTCAAACATCCTCCATCACCAATTTCATGATGCTCACCGCCGTGCATGAGTAATTCCATCGTAGGCTTGCTGGACGGTCATGGGTTGGATGAGATTTATCATGTAATCGAGTTAGTTTTGTTAGGGTTTGATCCCTAGTATCCATTATGTTCTGAGATTGATGTTGCTATGACTTTGCTATGCTTAGTGCTTGTCACTAGGGCCCGAGTGCCATGATTTCAGATCTGAACCTATTATGTTTTCATGAATATATGTGAGTTCTTGATCCTATCTTGCAAGTCTATAGTCACCTACTGTGTGTTATGATCCAGCTACCCCGAAGTGACAATAATCGGGACCACTCCCGGTGATGACCGTGGTTTGAGGAGTTCATGTATTCACTATGTGCTAATGCTTTGTTTCGGTTCTCTATTAAATGGAGGCCTTAATATCCCTAAGTTTCCAATAGGACCCCGCTGCCACGGGAGGGTAGGACAAAAGATGTCATGCAAGTTCTTTTCCATAAGCACGTATGACTATATACGGAATACATGCCTACATTACATTGATGAATTGGAGCTAGTTCTGTGTCACCCTATGTTATGACTGTTACATGATGAACCGCATCCGGCATAATTATCCATCACTCATCCGGTGCCTACGACTTTTCCATATACTGGTTTACGCTTATTTACTTTCCCGCTGCTACTGTTACAATCACTACAAAATACCAAAAACATTACTTTTGCTGTCTTTAGTTTTGTTGCTGCTACCACCACTATCATATTACTTTGCTACTAAACACTTTGCTACAGATACTAAGTTTCCAGGTGTGGTTGAATTGACAACTCAGCTACTAATACTTGAGAATATTCTTTGGCTCCCCTTGTGTCGAATCAATAAATTTGGGTTGAATACTTTACCCTCGAAAGCTGTTGCGATCCCCTATACTTGTGGGTTATCAACTTGTATTGGTAAGATTGAACTGGTGAGTACATACTTGGTAAGTCCTGAGAGGTAGTTGCCGGGGCACTTCATCTTGGCCAGAGCCCGCCCAAAGTCAGTGACGGCGGAGGCGAGTTGTTCCTCTGGGTCGAAGCATGGATCAGTGCCACTGACATGTGTACCTACAGGCAACCAGTAAATGGTAGAAGTTAAACTACAATTGCACAAGTGATGTGAAATACTGTAAGACATGGGATGCAGCTCACCTTGACAGCAAACAAAAGCATCGGCCGTTATGACCCTGTGTAAGTACATGGACAGGCATGTTAAGTACAACAGGGTTAGCATCCACTAAAAATAGCAAATGGGCAACATCTCTAGTGATATCCTGAGTCATGTATTATAAGTTTGTTGCTGGTATTGGTGAAATTGAGCTGGACACGGTAATATTTGAACATCACACAGTGTGCAGTACTGAAATAAACAAGGCACAAACATGCTTAATACATCAACCGTACAATTAATAGCCATTGCAAGTGGTATTGGTAAGATTTAGCTGGTCAGATCTTACCTGTTAAGTCCTGGGGGTAGTAGCTGGGGGACTTCATCTGGGCCAAAGCCTGCACCATGTCGGCAGCGGTGGCGGAGGCAAGGTGTTTTTCTGGGTCAACACGCACAGCGGCCATCGCACCATGGACCGCCATCAGCTCCTGGCAGTGGGGATTTGGAGGCATGAGGATATTTTGCAGGCGCCATTTAAGCAATCAGGCCGGGGCCGTGATAGAGATCGGTGGGTTACCTGACTGGATCTGAGCAGAACGTAGATGTGGTTGAAGTTGTGCTTGCGGCGGCGGCTGTTTGAGATGCCGGTAGGGGGAGGCGCGAGGGGGATACTGAGGGTGGGGATGTGGTTGGAGGAATAAATTCTAAAATCACGCGCCTAATGAAAATTTTGCTGCGAAACTTAAAACTTGGGCAGGGGAAACACACAACGTAAACGAAGTGTGTAAAATACTCATGTGCGAGAATAAAGAAAGTTGGCAGATCCCATCTCCAAAAAAAGTACACGTGTACTTGATTTTTTTTGGTCAATGGTACGCCTAGTTTATTAGGAAACATCGCACAGGTAACTGACTTATGGGTCATTAACACAAAAAAACTCAGACGGGTACGTCATACAAACCGTGTGTTTTGTGATCTTCTAGTGATTAACGCAAAAGAACGCACACGGGCACACATGCTAATCAACGCTCAAAGCCCTCAAAGGATGCTCTTACCGACATTCTACGTTAATACTAAAAACTTAAACTACTACTTGTAATTTGTCTAATACTACAAACTTAAACTACTTCTCACATGCTGCCATCGGGGCATGTTGGCCAAACGCCGGTGTTCTCCTTCCCGTCCTTGTAGGCGGTAGCCCACCGTGCTTCGATCTCCGCCAAGATCTCCTCACCACGGTGTGCGGCCTCTTTTTTCTTGCGGCGGCGGGACTCTCTTTTCTTGACTACTTTCTGCCTTTTTCGCTCCTTCTGTGCGGCTTTGGCCGCCTCTAGAATCACCACCCATTAGGCCATGGCAGCCTCAAAGTTCGCCCATGTAACTGTCTGGCCGCCGCCGGCGATGAACTCGGCGCGGCGAGATGCCATCGCTTCCTTACCATGTGTGCGGTCACGGGCGGCGAGGAACGCGGCGCGGCGGGATGCCATCGCTTCCTTACTAGTTATTGTGCGTCGCGGTTCCATGGGCGACGCCTGGAGAGAGCTCTGGGATTTAGTAAACGTTTGTGGTTCCATGGGCGGTTTTCTAGGCCGTTCTTGTGCACCCTTTCATGCACTAATTGTTTGAACCTGAATTATGTGCATTATTGCCTAGGAAATGCATATAATCCCCTAAATATGGCAAATGAACCCGGAAAAGTGCCAAATTTGAACACAGTGATTTGCAGGTTGTGTGTTCATCGTAGAAAAAAACTCATGGACAAAGGACAAAGGAAATTTGGACCCCCTTCTATCTTGGTGATTTCCCCCTCGAAACTATGAAACTTCCTTGTTGATGGTTCGATTTATGAAAGGCGTGCATCACGACATAAGGGAAACATTCTCCAATTTTTACCAGGGCATGGTGAGGCCATACCATGGCACCACGCTAGGTGTCATGTTTTCCAACCATGTGTTTCATTTTTTGTATAGTTGTTAACCTAGTAAATGACGCGTTTATGGTTGACTATTGCCACACATTTCCTTGAAATATCTGCACATTCCTTGTAAAAGGCATGAGAATGTACTAAATAACACGAGCATGGTTTTCCAGACCGTTCTTGTGCACCTTTTCATGCACCAATTGTTCGAATTTGAATTACGTCCATTAATGCCTAGAAAGTGCACATAATCCCCTAAATATGGTAAATGAGCCCGGAAAATGACGCGTTTATGGTTGACTATTGCCACACATTTCCTTGAAATATCTGCCCATTCCTTGTAAAAGGCTAGAAAATGTACTAAATAGCACAAGCATGGTTTTACAGACCGTTCTTGTGCACATTTTCATGCACCGGTTATTCGAATTAGAATTATGTGCATAATTAATTCCTAGAAAATGCACATTATCCCCTAAATATGGTAAATGAGTTCGGAAAAATGTCAAATTTGAACATGTTACATTTGAGGCGGTATGTTGATCGTTGGAAAAAAATGAATGACAAACTAGGACGGAAATTTGGATTCCCCTTCAATCTTGGTGATTTCCCTCTCGAAAGCATTGAACTTCCTCGGTGATGGTTCGATTTATGAAGGGTGTGCATGACGACATAAATCAAACCTTCTCAGCTTTTAACTAGGGCACGGTGAGGCCATACCATGGCACCATGCCAGGCGTCATGTTTTCCAAGCACATATTTCATTGCTCTATAGTTGATAACCAAGTAAATGATGCGTTTGTGGTTGACTACCACGCATTCCATTGAAATATCTGCCCATTCATTGTAAAAGGCTTGAGAAATTACTAAATACCATGTGTATGGTTTTCCCAGACCGTTCTTGTGCACCCTTTCATGCACCGATTGTTTGAATTTGAATTATGTGCATTAATGCCTACAAAATGCACATAATCCCCTAAATATTGTAAATGAACCCGGAAAAGTGTCAAATTTGAACACGGTGATTAGCAGGGTTTATGTTCATCGCAGAAAAAAACTCATGATTGAAGGACGAAGGAAATTTGGATTCCCATTCAATCTCGGTGATTTACTATCGCACATGATTCATCTCTGTCACCTCTACGAACTATGTGTGTTCACTCACACATGCAAAAGGAAAAAGATAACCCTCGCCCACTTCGTCCCCACTCACTCACCGCGGACACCTCCGCAACTCTGCACCCTAAGCTCGACGGCTTTAGGCGGTGGGCGTACGTCACGCTCCAAACAGCACCGGATTTTGCCCCTACCGCTTTCCGCCACCTATCTGCACCGACATTCTAGACTCTGGTCGACTGGGGTTTTCTGCCGGATTGGGCCGGGGATTTTTCTCATGGAGAAGGTAATCAACTTAATTAGCAAAATATTCACTCATCTCCTATCGTAGTTGTTGGTGGAAACGACACCTATGGAATCACTGGGATCCCTTCTACGGTTGGCGGGCGCAGGGTTGTTCAAAGAGCGGGTCTAGTAGCCAGCACAAAGGTGGTTTACCCAGGTTCAGGCTGCAAGGATGCGTAATACCCTAGTCCCGCTTTGTTGTATATTTGAGTGTTCTTGAGCTTTCGAACTAGCTACGGTGCGCGTGTACTCCAAAAGATCTGAATCCTTCTCCACTATGCCTCGGGCCTTCTTTTATAGTCAAAAGGGGTCACCACAGTGGCACACAGGAGGTGGAAAGGTATACAGTGTACAAGCTTATCGCCTGTAATTACGGGACAAGGCGTATTAAATGCGCTCCTTAGGTGTCACGTTGCTTTATTGGGGACGGCAACGAGGCCCGTCCCGTCCGTCGCTGTTCCGCCTCGCTCCCACATGCGTCCAGGCCAACGAGGCATGCAGCGCCACGTAAGATGGCAAGCTGTTGAGATGGCGTGGTGGTAGGGTCTTCACGAAGATCTGCATGCCACCACCCAGGTGCTTGACTAGCTGGATTAGCATCCACGTACTGCCACGTGTGTAATAGCCTTAGTTGGTGGTTTGCCCGCTGAGCTGGCGCGGTGACGGGGCGGCAAGGTCTTGTCGTGGTCCCGCGTATATTCCCGGCAAGGGTCTTGCCAGGGTCTTGTGATCGCCCTCAGCAAGAGTCTTGCCGGGGCCATGCGAGTGTTTTCCGCAAGGAGCCTTGTTGGGGCCTCGGGGGCATCCTCGGCAAGGGGGCTTGCGATTGTCTTGTCTTCTGGTCATCGTCTAGTCTTGTGGGTTCTTTGTCTTCACAAAGATCCGCATGCCAACTATGCAGGTGCTCCCCGAGCCTTGGTACCAATGCTATCGATGGTGTCGGTACTCTTAGGATCAAGAGTGGCCGCGATGTTGGTGCTGGGTGAGCTGCTCCGGCAAGGCTCTTGCCGGGGCTGTGTAGGCTGCCCCGGCAAGGATCTTGCCCGGGGAAAACCCGTTTTGCTGCTTCGTCTTCTGCACCCCTAGCTAGAGCGCTGCTCTGGTATTCTTGTGCTTCTGCTTCCTCCCTTTGCCCCGCTAAGCGTGGCCGCAAGTGCGGCTCTGACTGCCCGCGTACAAGTAGAGGGGTAAAAAGGAGAGCCCCTACTTTTGTACACTGACAGGAGCCCCCGGGCCTGGGACACACATATGCGCAATGCGTTGTTGGGCCGGGGCCAGAACTGTGCGCGAGCATGCGGGGCGGAGTTTTACTGCGGTAATTCACTCATCCGTCGTGCTTCCCCACAACCCGTGTTGAATGCGTGACGTTGGGGTCATGCATGGAATGACCGCAGCATGCTTGCATCATCCGTGGTGAACAGTCAAGAGGCGGCTTGTGTGTTCTCTCCAAACGGCAAAGCCGCTGCTCATTTACTCTCTCCGCCTTGGAACCGTCGTTCCACGTTTCCCACTACGCCTGCTCCTTTCGCCATGTACACCGCATGCAGGGCGCGGGGTAGGTGACAGACGCATGGAATATGGGAAGGCGTGCGGGGGTCGATACTCACGTGCCTTCGATTGGGCGGGGAGGATGGTCGATGGCCTCGCTTGCTGCCACTTTAATGAGCCGGATTCGAGCAGGCTCTTCAGGGGCGTAGAGCTAGTCTTTCGGCCTTCCCTTCCCAAATATAAAAAGGGAACTCAGGGACAGGAGGAAGAGCATCTCCCTGCGTCTCCCCTTCGTCTTCATCCCCACCCACGGTCATGGCGAGGGGGCGTGGCCGCGGCCGTTCTTCTATGGAGGCAACCAGGTGCTCTTCTCGCTAGAGGGCTGCGGTGGTCAAGGAAGAGCCAAATGCCCAGGGTGACGGCCATGCTCGAGGCGAGGGCACTGGACAGGGCCGCAGTCAGCGAGCCGGTCGAGGCAGAGCTTGCCGTGGAAGGGGGGTGTCTACGTCGTCTCCGTCTCCGTCGCCATCTCCTCCGCCAAATGCTCCTACTTCGCCGAGTGGCCATGTCGGGGACTCAGCGCTCGAGTTTATCCTGCAGCTGTGTGGGCTGCTGTGCCACCGCCTTCGTCTTCCCCGGGCATTTGCGAGGGCGCTGGAGATCGACCAACCACCGCGGCTGAGGCTTCGCACGAAGGGGTGTTTCCATGGCGACATGTGAGTGAACACAGGATTCCCCGCCCCTCAAGTGATGCTCCTTCGCCGGGGCTAGAAAACCTTTGCACGTGCCCATTGCTTAATGGATGGGCACGTCCTCTTCTTCAAGCTAGCGGAGAGCGATTTGCTCTCCGTCAAGGTCTTCGGGCGCTCAGGACACAGGCTAGGGTGCTGTGCAGAGAGCTCGACTGATGGCGAAAGCTCCTCTTCGGGCAAGAGTCACGAGGAGGACAGCGATAGCGACGACGAGGGCAATGGGCTGGAGGATGACGGGTCCAACTAGGCGTCGGGCTCACCGTTCCTGGTCGACGCCGGCAGCACCATCATCTGCATCGCCAGCTCCTTGAACTTCTCGGGGTCGTCGCCTTTGGCGGCTGGCGTTGGAGGGACGGGGAAGACATAGAAGGTGGGTGGCGGGCCGTCAAGTCAGAGTACGATGTCCTCGACGCCTTTGTCGCGTATTGTCGGGCCGCTGCCTCGTCTTTCGGCTATTCCTCCGGCACCGTCATCATCGGCCTCCTTCCGGACGATCGCCAACATGTTCTCTTGGCGTCTTCTGCTGCTCGTAGCTCGCATAGGCATTCCTTTTGCCCTTCTGCCATCTTGTTTCATTTCCTGCAAAGAGGGACAAGAAAGGGATTATAGGCATCTTATCTCTTTTTAGTTTTTAAGCCTACGGGCCTTTGTAATATTTAAATCTCGCAACCCCCTTGCTCATGTATGCATTCTATAGGAATTGTACTTGTTAGCAAAGTATTAATGAGGAGAAGGGTGTTTGCCGGGTTTTGTTTGCGCGTGGGCGAGGGCCACACCAAGGAACGAGTCCTCATTATCTTAAGATAAACACTGTACCCCGGCAACAGGCCTTGTCATCTTTCTGCTCTATAGCTCGGCTACACTCACGCCCTTGGCGGAGGTAGGGGCCGAGTAGGATTAGGCCCTTCGCTCGTCCCCTTCCCATCGCACTACAACCAAGTTCTGGCCCAAAGTAAGGTTTCCGGACACGGGACAGAGGGAGCAAGATGGTATGAGAGCAAGCGAAGTCTCGTACGTTCAAGTTTCATACGGAGGCACAGAGGGGGTGGGAACTTATCTGATGTCGCAACCCTCGGCAACCTTGGCTTGCCATGATCTGATCCTTAGACCTGCAGCCCCCGGCAACCTTGGCTTCTTGGGGTCGGGGCATCGTCCTGTTCTCTTTCTCCCAAAATAGCTCAGCAGAAATGTCCATGCACCTTGCGAACCAAAAAGTATGGGAAGGAACAGAGAGATGCATACTCGACCTCTATGCTATGGGTTAGTCGCCGCCAAGCACTATCGACCCTAACACAGAGAGAGACTCAACCTAGCATGCATGCTAAAACTTAGGGCGCCGGCGCTTTATTTATTTATGCTCAGGATCTGCGCCTGGCTTTGTCCAAAGGGTTACATGCCTTGCCGGCAAGGCTTGCACAAAAGGTGGCTTGCCAGGTAGCCCGGCAACCGCGCCTTATGGGTAAAACTTACGAAGATGTTCGATGTTCCAGGAGTGGCTCACTGGAATACCATCTTCGGTCTCCAGGCGGACTGCGCCGGGCTTGGTGACTCGTATTACCCGATAAGGGCCTTCCCACTTGGGCTTCAACTTGTTGGAATTCTTGGCCGACTGAACGTGTCGAAGAACAAGGTCGCCTTCCTCAAAGCTCCGGGAACGAACCTTGTGGCTATGGTAGCGGCGCAAGGCTTGCTGGTAGCGTGCTACTCACACAGCCGCCCGCAGACGATCATCCTCAAGGAGCGTTGCGTCATCTTGCCGCAACTGCTCTTGCTCAAGCTCATCATAAGCGAGCACTCGAGGTGACCCATGTGTGAGTTCCATGGGGAGAACTGCTTCTGCCCCGTAAACGAGGGAGAAAGGGGTCTGGTCGGTGGCTCGATTTGGTGTCGTTCTGATTGACCAAAGAACCGATGGTAATTCATCAATCCAGCACCGTCCGCACTTGTGTAGCCTGTCAAAAGTTCTTGTCCAGAGGCCTCACAATACTTCAACATTCGCCCTCTCAGCCTGGCCGTTGCTTCATGGGTGTGCAACAGAAGCAAAACAGACCCTACTGCCGAGGTCCTGGGTGTACTGCATGAAGGTGCGGCTCGTGAACTGCGTGTCGTTGTCGGTGATGACTCTATTTGGCACACCAAAACGGTAGGCTAGTCCCTTCAAGAATTTTACAGCCGACTGTGCTGTCACCTTTCTCACTGCTTCCACCTCCGGCCACTTTGTGAACTTGTGAATTGCGACGTACAAGTACTCAAAGCCTCTGACAGCATGGGGAAAGGGGCCCAGTATGTCGAGCCCCTAGACCAAGAATGGCTAGGAAAGAGGGATTGTCTGGACAGCTTGAGCTGGTTGACAATGCTTCTTTGAATGGAACTGACACACTTCACACTTGGTTACTAAGGCCATTGCATCCTGGAGGGCAGCGGGCCAGAAGAAACCTTGTCGGAATGTCTTGCCGGCAAGGGCCCTTGACCCTATGTGGGAGCTACATATGCCTCCGTGGAGCGTCTTCATGGGCTCGCTCCCGCAGAATTTAGCGCTGATCATGGTGGGTCCGTGCATCGGACGATGCTATGGAAATGTTATCACAAGCGTCATCATGACGGACCGACACCCACGGTGGCTGGCGTGGGGGAGGAGAGTGCACCGTGGCCGCAGCACCTCCGGTCTTTCCACCACTGGCATGTGGTGGCTCAACGGAGCGCCGGCTGAGGGCCCCACTGGTCGCGGCTCATCTTTGTTGGCTCTCCACTCGTCGAGCTTTTCCGCGACAGGAGGAAAGTCGAGGAGCAACTGCGCGCGCGCCAAAGCTTCTGCTCGCGTGGGTGGCGGCGAAAGCTGTGTGGACCCTGACGCGCTCCGACTTCTAACCACGTTAGAAGGAGCTCTATCACAGCCTTGCGGTTGTGCGCCATTTTCGCCAGCGCCTCGGCGTGCATGCTGGCCTTCTACGTCCCGCGAATGAGGCACAAGACTCTTCCCACGGCGGCGCCCGGGGTCACCAGCGTGGTGACGCTGCTCGTCTCGCACAACCTGGGAAGAGCGCATCGTGGGCACCGGTGTAGGCGTCTTGGAAGTCATCGCGCCGCCTATGGGTGGCGCGACGCCGCCCTTGGAGGGCCCCGCGCCGCCAGCGGGGCCCCCGGCTCCGTCTTTGGATTTGGCGGCGTGTGGCCCGTCGTCTCGCGCACGAACGATGCCGCTCGCCAGACTTTGACTGCCAGAGCGATGTGGGTGTTTGCGGGCCGCGCCTCGGCTTCCGTCCGCGATCGCCCCACCACTCGCCCGCACTGGTATGGGTCGTACGGCTCCCGACTAAGCGATCGCCGTGATCATCTTCTTATTGGGAGCCATGGCGATGAAGAACTGCTAAATTAACTGCTAGATCGGATTTTCACGACTGCGTGCCCCTACCTGGCGCGCCAGAGATGTCGGTGGAAACGACACCTATGGAATCACTGGGATCCCTTCTACGGTTGGCGGGCACAGGGTTGTGCAAAGAGCGGGTCTAGTAGCCAACACAAAGGTCGTTTACCCAGGTTCGGGCCGCAAGGATGCGTAATACCCTAGCCCTGCTTTGCTGTATATTTGAGTGTTCTTGAGCTTTCAAACTAGCTGCGGTGCGCGCGTAGTCCAAAAAATCTGAATCCTTCTCCAGTACGCCTTGGGCCTCCTTTTATAGTCAAAAGGGGTCGCCACAGTGGCACACAAGATGTGGAAAGGTATACAGTGTACAAGCTTATCGCCTGTCATTACGGGACAAGGCGCATTAAATGCGCTCCTTAGGTGTCTCGTTGCTTTATTGGGGACGACAACGAGGCCTGTCCCGTCCGTCACCGTTCGGCCTCGCTCCGACATGCGTCCAGGCCAACGAGGCATGCAGCGCCACATAAGCTGGCAGGCTGCTGAGATGGCGTGGTGGTAGGTTCTTCACGAAGATCTGCATGCCACCACGCAGGTGCTTGACAAGCTGGATTAGCATCCACATACTGCCACGTGGGTACTAGCCTCAGTTGGTGCGTTGGCCGCTGAGCTAGGGCGGTGACGGGGCGGCAAGGTCTTGTCACGGTCACGTGTATATTCCTGGAAAGGGTCTTGCCGGGGTCTTGTGATCGCCCTCGGCAAGAGTCTTGCCGGGGCCATGCGAGTGTTTTCGGCAAGGAGCCTTGTCGAGGCCTCGGGGGCATCCTCGGCAAGGGGGCTTGCGATTGTCTTGTCTTCTGGTCATCGTCTAGTCTTGTGGGCTCTTTGTCTTCACAAAGATCCGCATGCCAACTATGCAGGTGCTCCCCGAGCCTTGGTTCCAATGTTGTCGCTGGTGTCGATACTCTTGGGATCAAGGGTGGTCGCGATGTTGGCGTTGGGTGAGTTGTTCCGGCAAGGCTCTTGCCATGGCTGCGTAGGCCGCCCTGGCATGGATCTTGCCCGGGGAAAAACCCGTTTTGCTGCTCCGTCTTCTGCGCCCCTGGCTAGAGCGCTGCTCTGGTATTCTTGTGCTTCTGCTTCCTCCCTTTGCCCCGCTAAGCGTGGCCGCAGGTGCGGCTCTGACTGCCCGTGCACAAGTAAAGGGGTAAAAATGAGAGCCCCTACTTTTGTACACCGACAGTAGTCTGTCCGTCGTTATTAATCAATTGGCGGAGATCGCCATGGAATCATTTTTGTTCTAGCTGATTCATGGGAGTTCATTCATGTGCCCACAGTGCGAGCACAAATCGGGCAACTGTGGTCGTGGCTAGTCCGAAACGAAGTTCTATCTCACCATTCCGGATGACTTCAGAGAGCGCTCGGTATGTTCAATATCTCAACCTACCATGGTCGGCATGGCCTAAATTTGTGAGCATATACCATCTGTTGCTACATTATCTATATATTTGCATCAAATCTTTGTTACATTATATATTTTTAATTCTATATTTTTGTACTTTGCTTTCATCTATATATATTGATCTGTTCTATCAGTTACTCCCATATCTGCATCTTAATTTTCATTTCAAGCGGTATATCCCTTGCTTTGCAAGAACAGGAGTAGAAGGAAATCTTGGGCTTTACTTTGCTGATGACTCCCAGGATGTCATATTGACAACGCAGCATGGATTTACAATGATGGTTAGCGTAAAACTTGATAAAGATGGCCACTCCTATTTTAATGCAGACCATTGGAGAAAAATGTCTAAGTGTTATGAACTGAAAGCTGGCAATAAAATTATAGTGCGTGCACCACAACCTGGTCTAATTAATATGGATGTTTAATTCCCCAATGTCATCAGCAAATCAATGTCTGATCGAGGTAAGTGTTCTTTCAACTTTATCCATGATGTCATATTACTATTTAAGCAACCAATTGATCACTATTTAAGCAACAAATTGTGATATCATATTCTGACTCCGTTCCTAGGCATTAACAAATTATATTTACCAATTTATGCGCACTATATATTCTTCTGCCATGTTCTGAATAAATAATACCTTTCCACCTTTTAAGCAGGATGTGTTGGATGCATAGTGAACGATATGTATGTTACTAAGCGTACCAAATTTCACTAGAAGGACTTGAAGCATCTCACAAACTTTGTTCATAATCTGACAGAGATAGCACAGCGTATGAACACTGGATTTTGGATGGGATTAATTAGACCTATGGTGCGCACATTGAACAAGACCTATTGTGTGCACAAAACGCTGGTCAAAAGTCTTATTTTAATGTTGATGCTCATAAACTATATATATATTCAACGATATGTTACAATTGTTTTTTATTCTACATGTCAACAGAAATTTCCCCTGTAGCAGTTCCTGGATCGATTTCCCGACGTGGTCGAATTACACTTGTGCCTGCTAATAACGCCAAAGTGATTGCAAGGTACTGCATTTCCCGCAGAAATGGAACCATTCAAATTAACAAGTTCTCGCTTCTCGTGCCAATGCATCCATATTGGAAAATTGGAGACACTGTTCTACTCATGCTCTACCAAGGCATAGGAGGGCTCTTCCTTTTCATTGACGAGATGTCGAGTCACCATGATCAAGTTGCTTCCAGTGGATAGTTGTGGTTGTTGGCCCTCAGCCTCTTAAAATGTGCTAGCTGTTACTATATATGTTAAGTATGTAGATATGGACCATATGGTTGTCAAAACCGTGTTACGAAGATCCTCCTTTTGTCGAATAGTGTAACCACTATATATATGTTACTCAAATGCTGTTACCCAAGTTCATAAATTTTCATGGAAAGTATTAGTATCGTACACAGTTCATTGAGCTTAAGCGTGTGCCCGATGTCTAGAAGGTATTAGCATATTAACTGTCCATATTGCAAATTCACACACATGTTAACATAAGGAAACGTATGTGCAACATACTAATCATCGCACACAGTACTCGCAGACGCATCGTGTGTGAATACTCCTAGCCGCCGCAAGCAACTAGTTTGCATTTTTCAAAGTTTTTTGTACACACAGAATCACACACGAAGTAACTGTATTGACCGTTTGTGTTGTAATTTCTCATCGCAAATAGTTCATTCGAGTCGGCTGTTTGCCACGTATCACACACATCTTGTTTGCACGACTCATTTGTGTTCTTTTGGCTCATCACAAATAGTTCATCCATGTGAACTGTATGCCGCATATCACACACATCTTGTTAAGTTGAACCATTTTCTGTTGTGTTCCCTAATCGAAAATAGTTCGTCTGAGTTAACCGTATCTCGTATATCGCACACACATTGATATGGCTACCAGTTTCTGTTGTTCTACCTCATCGCAAATAGTTCGAATGGATTAACTATGTGTCCTGCATCGCACACACATTGTTATGGCTGCCCGTTTCTGTTGTTCTGCCTCATCGCAAACAGTTTGAATGTATTAACCGTGTGCTATGCATCGCACACGCAACTAAAATCTGAACCGTGTTTGATGGCTCCGCCATGACAAATGTTTTTCACCTTTTTGACGGGTTTTTTACACCACCGTTTGCGATTATTGCTTCGCACACAGTTTCGGCAAAGGGTCTCTGATCACAGTGTCACGTTAGCAGTATCCTGCAGTAGTGGTTTCTCCTGTAGGAAATGGCTGCCATGTGGCGAATGGCTGCCACTTAATCACTTTGCGGCTTGACACCGCACTGATCGACGACGTGGGTCGTGGTGGAGTGGTTGGTGAGGCGGTTTTGCCTCTCTGAGCCCCGGCAGGCCCTGCAGAGGCACCTCGGTTGTTTGCTTCTGGGGGTGGCCTCGCCCCTTGCCGGGCTTGCCTGCCCGTCAAGGGAGGCTTCTTCTCCTGATGATATACTGCTTCCTTGGCTCGTTCTTGGTCCTTCCGATCTGCATGTTGGTCCTTCGGATCTCTTGGTCTCTCGTACATCTGGCTCGGGCTGGTGCTTCATCCTTGTACCCGTGCCTATGCACAGTATGTGCAATAGACCCAGGTTTGTTACACCGACAGAAGCCCCCGGGCCTGCCCCGAATGCGCTGCCGAGCGATGTTGGGGTAGGGCCTAATAAGTGCACAGGCGAGGTTTGTTGAAGAGGCTGGTCTCTTGATGTCTTCTTTGCTTCTTCATTAGCCTTGATTCCAGGCCGGTTTCCAGTTTATCCTGGTGTCGTGTAAAGCCAATAGTGGTGGGGCCGCTCTAGTAATGGCCTGTGAATGACTTTAACGCACGGGGTAGAAACCGCCAATTTTCATTCTTCCCACCACGCCCTTATCTTTGGCCACGTATGCTGCATGCATCGCGTGGGGTAGGTAACAGAGGCACGTGGCGCGTGATACGTCTCCAGCGTATCTATGATTTTTGATTGTTCCATGCTATTATATTACCTGTTTTGGATGTTTAATGGGCTTTAATATGCTATTTTATATTATTTTTTGGGACTAACCTATTAACCGGAGGCCCAGTGTCAGTTGCTGTTTTTTTGCCTATTTCAGTGTTTCGCAGAAAAGGAATATCAAACGGAACGAAACCTTCGCGAGGATCTTTCTTGGAACAAACGCAACCCAGGAGACTTGGAGTACAAGTCTAGAAGTCTGCAACGCTTCCACGAGGCAGGGGGCACGCCTAGTGGTGTAGGCGCACCCCCCACCCTCGTGGGCCCCACGGAGCTCCACCAACCTACTTCTTTCGCCTATATATACCCATGTACCGTAAACACATCCAGGGGAGCCACGAAACCACTTTTCCACCGCCGCAACCTTCTGTACCTGTGAGGTCCCATCTTGGGGCCTTTTCCGGCGATCTGCCGGAGGGGGATTTGATCAGGAGGGCTTCTACATCAACACCATAGCCTCTCTGATGATGTGTGAGTAGTTTACCACAGACCTTCGGGTCCATAGTTATTAGCTAGATGGCTTCTTCTCTCTCTTTGGTTCTCAATACAAAGTTCTCCTCGATGTTCTTGGAGATCAATTCGATGTAATACTTCTTGCAGTGTGTTTGTCGAGATCTGATGAATTGTGGTTTTATGATCAAGATTATCTATGAACAATATTTGATTCTTCATTGAATTCTTATACGCATGATTTTATATCTTTGCAAGTCTCTTCGAATTATCGGTTTAGTTTGGCCTACTAGATTGATCTTTCTTGCAATGCGAGAAGTGCTTAGCTTTGGGTTCAATCTTGCGGTGCTCGATCCCAGTGACAGAAAGGGAACCGACACGTATTGTATTGTTGCTATCGAGGATAAAAAGATGGGGTTTATATCTTATTGCTTGAGTTTATCCCTCTACATCATGTCATCTTGCTTAATGTGTTACTCTGTTCTTATGAACTTAATACTCTAGATGCATGCTAGATAGCGGTCGATGTGTGGAGTAATAGTAGTAGATGCAGAATCATTTCGGTCTACCTGACACGGACATGATGCCTATGTTCATGATCATGCCTAGATATTCTCATAACTATGCGCTATTCTATCAATTGCTCGGCAGTAATTTGTTCACCCACCGTAATATATGCTATCATGAGAGAAGCCACTAGTGAAACCTATGGCCCCCGGGTCTACTTTACATCATATAAGTTTCCGATCTATAATTCTAGTTTACTATTTATTTTGCAATCTTTACTTTTCAATCTATACAACAAAAATACAAAAGATATTTATCTTATTATCTTTATCAGATCTCACGTTTGCAAGTGGCCGTGAAGGGATTTACAACCCCTTTATCGCGTTGGTTGCAAGGTTCTTGATTGTTTGTGCTGGTACTAGGCGATTTGCATGTAGTCTCCTACTAGATTGATACCTTGGTTCTCAAAAACTGAGGGAAATACTTACGCTACTTTGCTGCATCACCATTTCCTGTTCAAGGGAAAACCAACGCATGCTCAAGAGGTAGCAGCGCGGGAGAGCATCATGGTGAGGGCCCGGTCATCTTGAAATGGCGGAGGAGGGCGATGGTCACCCGTTGATGGAGCAGCCCCCCTCCTTGCTCTGCCTATAAAAGGGAGGGGCAGAGGAGGGTGGATTCATTCACCTCGCCTTCCCCCTTTACTTATTTGCTGCTTCCGCTGATCATGTCGAAGGAAAGGGCCTGGGGCCAGCCCCCGGGCTCTTGGTTGGGGCTAATGTTGCCGCATGCTGGCGTTGATACTCAGGGAGTGAGCCTGGTCCTTGGTGTGATGAATATCTTGGTTTCTTCAAGGTTTGGCCGGGAGGCGGGGCTAGAAATTTTTGGTAATCCCAGCACTTCTCCTGCCGGATGTCTTGGGGCTGATTTCGACGAGAGGCGCACCTTCATGCCTGCCAAGGTGGGGAGCGGCGCGCCTCAAGCCCCCTCGCCGTTTTGGCCGCTCACTGTTTCTCCGCTAGAGGCGTCGGGCTAGAGTCTTGGCGCTTCTCCGGAGTAGCGGTGGTGAGGAGAAAATGAGGGAAGACAGAGAAGGCGGGTGGCAGGGGGTTACACTACAAAAAAAAGACACATCCGTGACATTTTGGGCCGAACGAATTTTTTTTCTGTCATACATATGACATTTCTATGACGATAATTGTGACAAAACCCGGTATCATCATAGATGTGGTGGGCTCCTACTTTTATGACAAAAAATCATGACAGAAAATGGGCTTTTCGTCCTAGGCGGGCCGGAGACGCAGCTGCATGACATTCTTTGGGTTGTCCATGACGGAAAAAAACAAGGTAGAAGCGAGGGGGGGATTTCGGGGAGTTCCCGGTTACGGTGGGAGGTCGGGGGCCGAACGATGCGCGTTTCTCTCATACACGTACGCGCGTGTGTGCGAGGCATTGACTCTAACTGAACCCGAGCGAGGCATTGGGCTCTAACTGAACCCGAGCGATTGCACTACAGGCTATGCGTTACTGAACCCGAGCGATCGATCGATGGATGTTAACTGAACCCGATCGAGCGATTCCTTCGCTACTGCTGCTAACTGAAGCTGATCGATGCTGCCTCTGGGATGAACAGTGAGCGTTGCGGGGGGGGGGGGGGGTTTGGATGAACAGTGAGCGGTGGCGTTGCCTCTGGATGAACAGGACCCCGTGGTGTGGTGGAGGGCTGGATGAACAGTAGACGGTGGAGGGGTGCCCGTGGAGGGGTAGTTGAACAGGACCCCGTGGTGTGGAGGGATGGATGAACAGTAGACGGTGGAGGGGTGCCCGTGGAGGGGTGGTTGATCAGTAGCCGGTGGAGTAGCGCGCAGTGGAGGTTGGATGAACAGGAGCCCGTGGAGGCTGGAGGAGGTCGACGGTAGCCCGTGGAGGCTGGAGGAGGTCGATGGTGGAGATGAACAGTATCCCGTGGAGTCCCGTTTTGCTGTACGCCACACCCCTCCCGATGAATAGGACCCCCGTTTCGACCGTAGCGCTCCAACACAAGTCCGTTTCGTCTGTTTTGCGGTACGCCACACCCCTCCCGATCAACAGGACCCCCATTTCGACCGTAGGAGGTCCGTTTCGTCCGTTTTGTGGTACGCCAGACCCCTCCCGATGAACAGGATCCCGTTTCGAACGTGGTCGGTCGAACACAAGGCCGTTTCCTCTGTTGTGCGGTACGCCAGGCCTCGTTTCCATCGCCTGTTCCGTCCAAGCCCTCCTGATGAACACGACCACGCATTCCGTTCCGACCCAGCCGGTTGGCTCCTACGCGTTCCGTTGCCTCCCGATGAACACGAGGCATTCCGTTGCCTCCCCATGAACACGACGACGACGCTGCCTCCCCATGAACACGACGACGACGATGTTTCTCCGTTCCGACCCAGCCATGTACACGAGCCCTGGCCGTACGTATGCGCGAGTAGGCGTTCGAGACCCCGCCCGTATGTACACATACGTGCCTGTATTTTCTTTCTTGCACCTTGCCCGTTGTATGTACGTGTACATGCTACGTGCGCGCCTCTACTACGACACGTACACGCCTCTGCTACGACACCTGCGCGCCTCTACATCTACTAGTATATATGTACGTACACGTTCGTGGCCAGAATGACAACGCTACGTACGCTTCGACCAGGTGGGTCCCGACTGTCAGGCACTTCCTTGCCTGCGATGATGTAGCTGGTGGGTCCCAGCAGTTAGGGGGGCAAATCTTTTTTTCCCGGACGCACTTCCTTGCGTGCGAAGATGTAGCTGGTGGGTCCCAGCAGTCAGGGGCAAACATTTTTTTCGTGAAATATGGTGGCCCGTCCGATGGGTCCCCGCTGTCAGATGGAGGAATAATTATTTTGCACATAATAAGGAGGCACTTCCTTGCTGCGGCCATGGACCCAGCTGTCAGCCTCTCCACGTACAGTCCACATCCGATGGAAGCCGTTCCTTGACCACGTTGACCATGTCGCACCGAGAGCACCAGGTCGGTGGATGACGGCGAGGCCTAGGAAGGGGACGATGCGGAGTTGGGGAAGACACAGCAGTGGATGCCCACGCGTAGAGGAGTACAAGGGTTCACTGGTTCGCTGCAGTGTGAGGCTGCCGTCGCCGCAGAATAACAGGGGGTGTGGGTGAGTAGAGGGATGGCCTGGCTAGCGGTGGGAGTAGTAGGGCGGTGAGGCCTCCGCCGCATCGCAGCCGGCCACGGGAGGCAAGAGCACGAGGCACGACCGGTGATGGTTTGGGCGGCTGGAGCAAGAAGACCAGAGGTTGAAGAAGCACTACGGCCGTTGGATGGACATCGTACGGTCACTGGAGCTAGAATCGTGCATATTGACTAAGTTGACAAAGCCCTCCGTCCCCGTCAACTTAGTAGGCCCACAAGTCAGCCTGCCACTATACTGGGTCCCAGCTAACAGGGGGAGTATTCATTTTTTTGTGCGTAATAAGGAGGCACTTCCTTGCGTGAGAAGATATAGCTGGTGGGTCCGAGCTGTCAGCGGCGGTAATGTTTTTTCGCGAAATACAGAGGCCCTTTCGGTGGGTCCCTGATGTCAGGTGGAGGAATCATTATTTTGCGCGTAATAAGGAGGCATTTCCTTGCATGCGGCCCTGGACCCAGCTGTCGGCCTCTCCGCGTACAGTCCACTTCAGATGCATATCGATCGTTGACCATGTTGACCAGGCCGCGCTGAGAGCACCAGGGCGGTGGACGACGGCGAGGCCTAGGAAGGGAACGACACGGAGGCAGGGAAGACTCGGCAGTTGTTTCCCATGCGGAGGGGAGTACGACTATACGAGGGTTTACTGGTTCGTCTGCCATCGCCGGAGAATAACAGCAGGTGTGGATGAGTAGAGGGATGGCTAGGCCAGCGATGGGAGTACGGTTGGGCGGTGAGGCCTGCGCGGCAGCACAGCCGGCCGCGGGGAGGAGGGAGCAGGAAGTCCCGCCGGCGCTTGTTTGAGCGGCTGGAGCAGGAGGAGCAGAGATTGAAGAAGCACGATGGTCGTTCGATGGACATCGTATGGTCACTGAAGCTAGAATCGTTCATATTAACTAATTTGACAAAGCCCTCCATCCCCGTCAACTTAGTAGGCCCACAAGTCAGCCTCCCACCATGGTGGGTCCCAGCTAGCAGGGGGAGTATTAATTTTTCTGTGCATAATAAGGAGGCACTTCCGGTGGGTCCGAGCTGACAGCGGGGGGAACGTTTTTTTCGCGAAATACGGTGGTCCGTTCGGTGGGTCCCAGCAGTCAGGGGCAAATGTTTTTTTTTGCGAAATATAGTGGCCCGTCTAGTGAGTCCCAGCAGTCAGGGAGGAAACATTTTTTCCGCGAAATACTGGTGGCCCGTTCGGTGGGTCCTTGCTGTCAGGTGGAGGAATAATTATTTTGCGCGTAATAAGGAGGCACTTCCTTGCGGCTGCCGTGGACCCAGCTGTCAGCCTCTCCATGTACAGTACTCTTCCGATGGAAGTCGGTCATTGACCACATTGACCACGCCATGCCGAGAGCACCACGGCGGTGGACGATGGCGAGGCCTGTGAAGGGGACAACATGGAGCCGGGGAAGACGTGGCACTGGATTCCCACGCGAAGAGGAGTACGAGGGTTCACTGGTTCGGCTGCGGTGTGAGGCTGCTGTTGCCGCAGAATAACAGGAGGAGTGGGTGAGTGGAGGGATGGCCTGGCCAGCGGTGGGAGTAGTATGGGGACGGTGAGGCCTCCGCGGCAGCACAGCCGGCCACGGGAGGCAGGAGCATGCGGCACGACCGGCGCTGCTTTGGGCGGCTGGGGCAAGAAGAACAGAGGATGAAGAAGCACTATGGCCGTTGGATGGACATCGTTGACCACGCCATGCCGAGAGCACCAGGGCGGTGGACGACGGTGAGGCCTACGAAGGGAACGACACGGAGCCGGGGATGACACGGCAGTGGCTGCCCACGCGGTGGAGAGTATGAGAGTTGACTGGTTCGGCTGTCGTCGCCGGAAAATAACAGGAGGTGTGGGTGAGTAGAGGGATAGACAGGCCAGGGATGCGAGTATGATGGAGCCGTGAGGCCTATCCGGCAGCACTACCGGCCACGGGAGGCAGGAGCAGGCGATTCCAACGGCGCTGGTTTGGGCGGCTGGGGCAGGAAGATCAGAGACTGAAGAAGCATGATTGCCGTTAGATTGACATCTAACGGTCTGACGCTGGTAGATTCGATTGTTGACTAAGTTTCTTTTTTGAGAAACCTTGTGTACGCATGAACTTAGTAGGCCCACAAGTCAGCCTACAAATCTGTGGTAGACAACATAAAGCCCATTTGCTATTTTTTGTAATTTGCAGCCCATTTGCTAATTCTTAAGTAATTTATTACAGCCCATTTTCTGCCCAGGACCACGGTCAAAAAGTTCAACCTTATTTTGCATATTTCGGTGGAGTCCGAACTGTTGTAATCCCAAAATGATAAACATGTTTTTAAGAACTTATTGATTTGCCAAAAAAATCATTTTGTTTCTGTAAGCAAATAAGACGTGGGACAATTGAGTTGGTTTAAGGGAAAACCAGTGGTAAAAAAATCAGCGTTGGGTGGGAAAAAACAACAAAAATAAGGATGTAAATATGAAAAGGGAATTTTATGTGTTTTCAATATAATGATACGTGTATATGAACTAGTAAAACTATAGGTAGAGATTAGAAAATGGATGTAGGACATGTGTTTCAAGAGGATAATAGAACTGGGCTGTGTGTTTGATTCAGTAAAAAACTGCCTGCGGATGTTGTAAGACAAAATATAACTAACGCTGGTGGGCCAGAGGCCAGTAGATACCTGCTGGATCTTTGTGCCCCGTTGTCGTCATGGGCTGGGCCTGTTAAAAACAAAACCAACCCTGGGCAGTCTACAGCCCAGTTAAAACTTGCTCGACCTGAAAAAACAATATACGTGCTCAATAAACGAGAGAATTCTGCAAGTACAAACTGATAACTGGGATGCAGCACGGATATTTTTTTTATCATGATAATAAGTGCATGCAGTTGTTTCGAAAAAATTGGAGAACTGGGAATTCGAACGGCGGGTGCTTATGCTACCCATCAAATAAAAATCAGGTGCCTGAAAATTCGTTTCGAAACAAATGATTCAACTTTATTTCCACGTCGACCCTCGGCATGATGGTTGGAAGCAAATGCAAGTTCATACCAAAAGATCGTTAACAACAATACCAACTTGTGGACGACAAGGTAGTACAACTACCAATACCAAACTAACTTATAATCTTTTTACTCCTGGCCCTAGTGTTAGTCTGGTAGAAAATCTTGCAGAGGACCAGCTCCCGCTCCTTCTCTTGCTCCAGGTCCCCGAGGTGGTACTAGTGCATCACCCAGTTGGTCCTCTGCTGGTCGAAGTTCTTGTTGGTGTGCAGCACTAGAACCTTTTTTGCTGCCCGTCTGCCGGCCGTTGTCCATCACTGGCAAGGTATTGCTGGTCTTGTGCCACATCACATGCATGCCGCACTCCGACTGTATCTTGTGACGCGTCCACGTGCCCCTTTTGAACGCCCTGGAATTGCGCTGGAAGAAATGCTTCCTTAGGCCACTTAGTGTGATACCTGCAGTATTGTGGAATACATATTTTAGTGTACCTAGTTGGCATTTTCATAACATCTTTGGCATGTTGTAGTCACTTGTTTCACTTTTTATTAACTGTCAAATTGTAATTGCTTCACCAGATCTGCGTCTAAAAAGAAAAATAGAGCTATAAACAAAGGAATATGTTTGTGCAACTAGACAGCCGATCGGTGTCTTACCTGGAAGTTTCTCAGACTGGGTGTAGCATATGTCGTGCTCGCTGTCGATGGTTGGTATGAACAAATCGATGAGAGACTGAAATCTCGCGCTGTCAGCACTCACTTTGGCCTCAAGATGCTCGATCAGCTCCTGATCCGTGGGATCGAACTTGACGCCAGCCGGCAGCATCGGCCAATCCTTCTTCGACTTGCATCGGTAATTCCAGTTATATGGTACTCAATGTATGATCAATTGACTGTTATAAGTGAATGATGAAAGATTTCGATAGATAAGTGGTACTCCAAATCTGAAGTCCAGAATACCTGAACACGCCGCCGGGATTCTTGTGTCACCTCACGCGCAGCATGTTGTCACGTCAATTCAATGTGTGGACATGATGAATAATTTGACCGACGTATAATAGTACTGCTACTATACTGGAGTACTTACTAGTCGTCTTTAGTGTCACAATTTATACATAGGTTTAACTAACAAGTACGCACTTGAAGCCTAACTGATATATATATGGCTTCGCACAGCATCTCCATCATCATTATCAGTACATCCTACGCAGGTGAGTTAGGATGCACTTGATCCCAGGAAGGTATCTATCCTTCAAACCAGAGGAGTGCTTCAAACTAACAACAGTACATAATATCCAACAAAAGAGGGTCGTGCTACAGCAGCAGAATACATGGCTCAGTCTAGATATCAGCACGAATCAAGTTGTGCATATTTGCTGTTGGCATGAACCACATCGCCACATGTCGGGTTTGCAAAAGCCATCCATCGCATGGATGCTTGATGCCTTTCACACACTGAAGATTATCTGGCAACAAGCTGTGTCGACGAATCTCTGGATATGGTGATTCATGAAACCCATGGTATGATGTGTAAACACAGCCCCCCTCTCTAATGGAAGTTGCATAGCACAGTAATCATCGCCGGTGATATGATTGATGATTTGTTGGATGATCGGATAATTGAGCCCGAGGAACAAGGAGTGGTTGCCAAGGTTGTAAACCCGCCTCCAGTTGAATACGCCTGGCCCAACGGAGCTGGGATCTTTCTCAAACACGAAGCAGCCATAGCCATCAATGTCACGAACGCCCCACGCATTGTACTGCATGTGGTTTGATGTAATGGTTTGGTCAATTTGGTACGTGCGAATGAGCATCAAATGACCGCCATCAGCTGAACGAGCGATAAACCACCAGCCATCGGCTGGTATGATTCCAAGTCCTGGAATCATGAAGGCCAGCGCATTTGCGTCTGCTGCACCAATTCAAATTGGAGACCAAAAGGACAAAAATAAACAATCATGTTCATAGTACGTGTGGAATTAAGATTATTATAACAGTGACACATATCATAGTCAGAGAATTGCAATGTCGTGGTCATAATCATACCCCAAGTTAAAAAAGTAAGTCAATGGCTTTCATATTCTAGCAATATGTCATGGTTCAAACATCATGTAACAATGAGAGGAAAACAGCTATGACAACGCCTACTCATATTCTACCATAGCACTTACTACTACTGTTCTCATAACAACTCTAAGTAATAACATGCGTTGTTATAAAAATCTTGTAAACAAGAGTAACATATAGCAATCATGATGTTATGCTCATAATATGTATTCTAACAATCATTAGATGCCAATTGTTCTCATATCAACTCTAACAATAACATGTGTGGTCATAAAAATCTAGGAAATGAGAGGAACATATAGCAATGATGTGGTTATAGACATGCTATGCATTCTAAATTTGTAACAAATGAACAGGCAGTCATATTCATAAGGTAAAGATGAGATGAGATAGAACAATTACACGATGATAGATTCCACCAGTATAGGCAGCCAATCTGTGCGTCGACCGCGTAAACGATGCCATCGTGCACTATAGCATCAGACAGAAATGTTGCCTCAGCAGGATTGATGATGAGCCATAACCATGTATGGCTGCAAACAGAGGTCGAGCCAAAAGCTTGACACGTCTCGTGTGTACTAGGCAGGAGTGTCCGGCGGGCCGCGAGGCTCGATGGCGGCAGTATCCAACAATGGAAGGGTGATCTCTCGCTGTGTGTAGATATCCACGAGACGCCACGGACTACCGGTGTGGTGGATGAGGACGGTCCAGTTGGACTTCATGCCCGCCCAGTAGTGGTCGCACATGAAGGACAGGTGGACGGTTAGTGGTAGCATGTCGAGGGGAACCACGGCAACCTCCGTAGGATCGCCAAGTCGGTGTCTGGGCCACCTGCGAGGATCGAGCATCATCAAGAAGGGTGTCTTGAAAAGAGCCGGCCGGTTGTAGACGAGTAGACGGTACAAAGACATCGAGCATGCGGCCAAACGGACGGTGCTGAGTAGGTCCATACGACTACAGATCTGCTCCAAGAGAACATCGGGGAGGGAATTCCAATCGCGGCTCCGCGTGTCAGTCGGTTCTGCCATTGGGGTTTTCGGTGCCTGTGAGCCAGCGGGGAAGTGGATTCGGGCGGGCGAGCGAAGAAGCTTCTCCTCGTGTGGCCGAGCAGTGAGCGGGGGGATATGGTACGCGCGAGCTACCAAGGAAGATGGCGCGGGCGGGCGAGCAGTGAGCGGGGGTAAATGGTGTGCGGCCGACGATGGGGAAGAGAGGAGGAGGAAGAAGAGAGGAGGAAGAAGAAGAGATGGCAGTACTTGGTAAGGCTGATTTAGTAACACCAACACGCTGGTTCAGCTTATTAATTATGTGTCCCATCTGCTGCAACGTGTATTGTCACTTCACTGCGAAGACTAGTTGAATAGTTCTCTCTGACTGAGATGGGGAATAATGGATCGCGAGGACTTCCTTTCTACAGTATCCCTATGCCTCTATGCTCACTTCACTCATTTTGCTCCGTACCTAGTCACTTGTTGAAATCTGTAGAAAGACAAATACTCCGTATTCGGGAACAGAGGGAGGCTTTTACTCCGTATTATTTGGGAATAGAGGGAGTATCACCATATGGGGGGAACAGAGGAATCTGAAATATGAACATGTCAATGGGAGGGAGTAAGCCCCATGCATGCATGCATGCATGCATGCATGCAACATGCAACACTCACACGTACACATGGACGCGCGCAACACTCACGCACCCATGCAGCACACAGCACACGACGCAACACACACGCTCACGCTCAAGTGCTCAACCTACTCCCTACGTCCGTGAAAGACTGTACATTTAGAGATTTACACATTGACCAGGGCATAATTAACGCCCAAAAGTAGCAGACTTATGTGTGCATGCGACCATTGAGATAAGAAGATTAAATGAAGGCTGTTGCATGCTGTAATTAAGGATAGACATGTAGCCTATACCTACAGCACAAGTTGGTGCATTAGTTACCAATATCGATTTAGATTAAAGGCTAAATGCATTGGAAGTGTAGAAGTACATCATGTACTACACTCTTTGTTTTATAGCCGATGTACACTCTTTGTTGGAAGACCGAGGGAGGACACGTGCATGCACTCACATACACAGCCAGGGCGGTTCGCGCGCAAGGGTTGGACACGTGTCGCGCCTGCGTAAAGTTTTGTTTAACTGATTTCTTTGCTCTGCCAACTGACTGGTGGGACCCAGAAACTAGGTGACAATTTAACCAGTCAACAAAGTGCCATGTCGACTATGTGGCCGGTCAGTAGGGTGCAATACGGTGCTCTACGATGAGCTAGTGATCGTATAATCGCCACAAAACTATATATAGTGATCGTAAAGAGCGTAATGTTACATACGTTGACCGCCAGTGTATTTTTCTCATTCCAAATTAAGCCATATTAATCAGAAAGGACGCAGTATGGACTACTACTACTACTACTACTACTACTGCTTTGATGTGTCCCGTCAACTCGCCGAACGAGGAGAAGCTTGCTTACTACGCCTCTCCCTCGCCCACTCGCGCAGTGGTTCGCAGGACGAGGAGAGGGTTTTGACTACAACGCCCTCTCCCTCTCCCTCTCCCTTGCCCTCGCCCTCGCCCTCGCGGTGGACGTGTAGCAATTCAATCGGTGTCAGATTGCCAGAAGCATATTATATTGTAGTATCATCATTGTTGGACCTTCCGAAGAGGCAAAGAGCCAAGTGCAAGGTTCACACGAGTACGAACTGTTGAACCTCCCGAAGAGGCAAAGAGCCAAGCGCAAGGTTTTATAGGAGTTGTCGTCCTAGTAGGAGTGTACTACAACTATAGCAAACGATGCTACTGTATGATGCCGCCACGTCACGTATATCCAAAGTTGTGCCACCTTTTTTTCTCAAGGAGTGTGTTGGAGCTCGTGCAACAACTACACAAGTTGCACGTACACATAACACATTTACTAGTTATAAATTCTAAAGGACAAATGCCAGTATGCCACACAAGTTCATCTCCAATTCATGTGATAAATTTGTGCATGACTAGTCTACATATATTCACAGCGCTATCGTTCACAATTACTGTACTCCACTTACACGTTATAGATGGGCTACATGCCCTCCTCCAGGTTCCAGTCCCAGGTGTTCTTCATGGATGGAACGATCCATAGCGGTGGGCAACGGGAATCATTGTCGCAGCTTTCTAGTTCGGTTCCACACGATGGAGACTCATCCAAGCTGAAGCGGCATAAATCAGGGATAGCGTGTCCCAGCATGTCGTTCATCCGGCGGTGCGCACTGAAGACACAACCATGCTTCACGAACGGAAGGCCTTCCGTGTCATGCACGGAAGGTGGCATCCGCTTCACAATGGGGTAGCTGTCCCCGATGAAAAGAGAGTACTTTCCAAGAGTGTTCCTCGGCACCCACGTAGCATCACGGGGGTCGAACTCGGCGCCGTTCATCTGGTACACGCGACATCCCAGATCTGGACACATGGTGACGTACATAGTCAAGGTCCATGCATAATAATGTTGTGCTCAAATATGGCGGTCAGTAATACTATGCAGCAAATAGTACTACTCCGGTATAGAGGAAGTAAAATAACCGTCTTATTATATATAGCCACTCTTGGCTACATGGATGAGATAGTAAGACATGGAAAAACAAAAATGGTGGCAGCTAGTGGGTTCAAGTCTTCAAGGGCCTAGCTAGCTATATGCGTCCTCCAAGGTAAAAAGTACTCCTACTAGTACTACAAAGTATACTACTAGTACAACAATGAAAGAGAAGGTGAGAGGGTTAAAAATGGAATACCTGGGTAGATGGTGATGGTCCAATCGTGGTAGATTGTGTGACCAAGTTGCACATCAGTGGTACCATGGGTAACGACTGCTAAGATAGTTGATCCAAATATGCCAAAGTCAGCTACAAGGTTCCAGGTTAGACCGAATCGCGGATGCAAATGCACATCCAGGATCGGCGATCTAATTTTGATCGGGGGATGACTAGTCCCTGCAAAATAATGGAGTACCGTTAGGGATGCAAATGATAGTTTGTGCATTCCATTTGTAATCTCCCGTACCGTAGGATGGCAACCAGATGAAACAAGTCCCCTAGCTTGTCACCGCGAAGATGCGTCCTAGATGGTGCACGACGTCTTCGAACGTGTAGTGGTACAAATCTGTCGCCGCCAACATGCGCCAGCCTCTGTCATTACTACCTCTTGCATTGATGGCAACCCTTATGTCGAACACAGCGATGAGATAGTAATCGTCGTAGCCGCGTTGCTTTGTCGGCGGGTCTGCGTTGCTATCTTCTTCAATCTCATGTAGGCATCATCATACGTATTCAAGCCCAGCCAGTCCGGAAGGCCGATCCCAATGGTGGAGGAGTCTACCGGAACGGCCGCACTGCTGTGGATGTTGTGCAAAATGATGGTGGTATCCGGCCGGAGGTATGCAAGCCAATCTTCATTGGCACCGACCCAGACCTATATGTAAGACGGTGGGCAGCGGAGAAATTATGGGATGGAAATGGAATAACTAAGTACTACATGATCAAACTCCATTACTGACCTGCTCATCGGACAAAATCTGACTACCTCTCAACGTCGACAACTCTAGCGGAGTCAACGTGCAACCATGGCCAGGGAGCGGTGGGATGTTCGAAGGATTGTCCCATAGAAGAACCTTCTCCTCGAGGACGCATGGAGGACCAACAAGCATGGCCTCTTTAAGCAGCGTCTTGAAAAAGTTGGTGCTGGAAGCACCGAGTCTTGCGGTGGTGAGGACATCGGAGCGGCGTGCGATTTCTCCCACAGGATCATCGTCCAAGGTCTCCCAGCCCCAATGAGGAGGAGAACCGCCTGGCAAACCCATGGGAGCAGCGACGAACTGCCTTCTCTTCGGGGGGGAGAGGAACTGGCAAGGAGGAGATAAGAGCGTAGTAACCGCAGGGCCTCGTCCCTTCCAACTGTAGATCATTCCTCAGCGAAGGGGTGAGGCTATTATTTACTACTAGTACTCCCTCCGATTATTTTTACTCTACGCATAAGAGCAGACCCAGATACCAAGGCAGGGGCTCGCTGCATGCTTTCTAGACAAAAATACCCCTGGCGCATGGATGGGAGGAGCTAGCATCTATAAATGCCCCATGCAGCCCATTGGCTGTCCACCCGCGTTCTCCTCTCTCTGCATGCTGCATGGATGTCTCCCTCTCTCTCACATGACTGCATGCGGTGGCGCTGGCCTATGAGAAGCTCGCGTGTAGATAGCAATCTTCTCTCCAGAAGAGATTTTTTTTGAAAGAAAGGGATTATGGAACGTTATGGGATTGCATTATACTGTAAATAATAGCACTAGTAAGAAATTTTTGGCACTAGGTAGTAGTTTTTGGCATGGATTAAGAAATTTTGGGTATGTTTTTGCCATTTTTTGTACACGCCAACTAGTGTCAAAAAACGTCTGACATTATGTGACGGAGGAGTACATACTCGTACTGTAGCAGTACTAGTACTACTTTTCTCAACTAGTAGTGCGATGTACTATACTTCTAGTCTAGTCTAGTATAGTGCACCAGTTTTGAACTCTTGAATCTCAGGGCCAAGGAGCTACAGTTGGAAGTGAAGGGTACTACTGTTCTCTAGAATCACTGTACTATCAATGCAGGGGAAGTACACCTGCGTAGTGTCCTAGTGGGTACTCTCGGTGCTCTATTCAGCCGCTCCTCTCACGTAGCTGGCCTACTCAGCCGCTCCTCTCACGCACACACTAGCAGCCTATTTATCAGCGATGGTTACTGCGGGGCAGAACATTTGAGTTATTTGATACAGCGAGACTAGGCTTTTCGCTTCCATTTGTGGAGGTGTAATGGATCTCATCGAACTTTGTTAGTAGTTCCTTCTTTATGAATGAGATGAAGCAAAGCTTTTGCCTCTGTTTCAAAAAAAACACGTCAAGAGGAATTTCTTTTATAGTAGAGCCGATAATGGAGTGAAGTCCATGCGTGCAATGCCACAAGCTACAGAGTAGTAGTACTTCCTCCATCTAGGTGTGTAAGTCATCTTACGTTGTGCATCACGACCAAGGCGGAGAGGAAAACGAGGAAACTTAATGTCTTTTTGCTAATTAATAGCATTGCATGCAATGAACTAACCACTACATGTTAAGTTTGGTAGTCTCAAGTCATTGAAAGCATGCACAGCCCACATATCTTATTGGTTGATATGCCACAAAACAAAAAACGACAAGGGAGTTAATGTACGATGCCTAAGTGTTTTGGGATTATTTGGTTTTTGTAAGGTGACTTACACACCTAGATGGAGGGAGTAGAGCACTTTACGTACAGAGCCATATTGCACAGTTCTCAATGCCCCGCCAGGCTTTTCTGGCTCCTCAGGCTTAATTGGGAGGCGCTAGTTTAAATATGCTACTAGCTGATGAGGAAGCTGCAAGCAAGGTGCGGCTAGGGCGAGCACGCGAGCCACGGGATGCTGGGAAGGAAAACCCGTTCACGTGGCTAGGTTGTCCAGTGCATCTAGATTGTGGGGCCGCATGTCCGTTTGACTTCAAAACTCAAACTACCCGTGTAAAATATTGGCTCGCAGCAAAGTGTAGTAGTACTATTTTTAAAACAAAGGCCGCCATGCGTTCGGCCGAGATCGAACCCACAAAACAAGGTATACACTCCCATGACCACTAGTAGTACTCGTTGGAGTACAATGCAACCTAGAATTGCCTTTTGTCGCTAGTAGTATGTACATTGTTCCTTACAAGAAACCCATATCATCTGCTGCTGGCTATAAGCCAGTGCCATGTCATCTACATCCCATCTTATAGCCAACATGTACAATAATAGATCAAAAGAGTGTACTTCTTTTTTATTATGTGGCCCACTTCTCATTCTCACAAAGTGCCTAGGAGCACGTGCTAGAGCTGGCTCTTCACGAAGAGCCCGCTTACCTTCTCTCTCCTCTTCTCTTTCTTCCAACTAAGCAGAAATATACTAGTTTATTTCTTATAGCCCGCTGACTCAGCTCTATTGTACTTGCTCTAATAATGCAAGAAACCACTAAAATGCCAAGAAACTACTACCACTTGCATACGTGGCAGACTTAAGATAAGACTACCTTATCAACCATTGTACATGCTCTTACCAACAAAAATCCTCGAGTGACCTCCTACCTCCGACCCGTCCACCTAGTCATCCTCGGCCATGAGACGCAGCTACCGCCGCCGGTAGAAGGCGAGGTCAAAACCGCCGGTGGTGCAGAGCCCATGTTGCGGAAACCCGGATGCCAGCTCCATCCGGCGCTCGCGGCCGCTAGCTAGCCAAGATAGCTCTGTCCAGCTGCTTGTCTGCAAGGTTTGCTAGCTAGATTGGCACGGCAGCGCGGAGGCTTGCTCGCGCGCGCCGCACTAAGGCCAGCCATCTTGCTCGAGCGAAGGCCAGCATGGTGGCTTGCTCGCTCGTGAGTCACGCTGGGGCAGCCTGCCAACCCGTGCGGAGGCCAGCGCAGCGTCCGGCCCGTCCGGCAGAGCAGCGGCCAACTCGCTCATCACCGGCGCCACCGACGAACACGCATCAGTACTGTTTGAAGTAATGTTCAGGAAAAATAATGATTTGAGGGGGAATAACAGGATAGAAGGTCAGATGTGGGTCCCTCGTGTCAATGGTCAAACAAAATGTGTTGGTTTAAGCTGCCTCGTCAGCACGGACGTGTGGGCCAACCCTGTCATAAATGGGTTTAAACGAACCTAATCGGTAGGAGTACTAGGTAGTTTTTGGCATGGATTAAGAAATTTTGGGTATGTTTTTGCTATTTTTTGTACAATAGATTCTTCCTAGGGCTAGTTGAAAGTGGTAGTTTTTTGTTAAATACTCTACATGTTGTAAGTAGGAGTGAAAGTTAAGCTTTGGAAGCCAATAAGCAAGGGTAGTTACATAGTGCATATGTGTACATGATTGAAAGTAAATATCAACCATGAGTGACTAATATCTTGATGGAAAACTCGAAACTATGGAATACTAGGAAAAAAATGCATGGTTGGAAATACTAGCAATGTTCATGTCCGTTGCAACGAATCATAATTAGAATAATACTTATTCACAAACTTGGTACAAAACACTCTAATTTTGATATACATATGTCACTAGAGATATATTATGTTTCAATTAGAATATATTCCTTGGGCTGTTTTGGTGAGGTCAGGGAGGGATGTGGTTGGTTTTAAGATACTAATTATAGGTTTTTCAACAAATTGGTAGACAAGTGGGATGTTGGTGAGAAAAGGCAACAACTTACCTCACAATCGTTAGATGTAGATCTAATGGTCAAAAAGGACGGATGGCAGACACACGAGCATCACCAACTTAGTCTTGTGTAGGAGTACTAGCAAGATCCGTGCATTGCACGGAACATCAAGATGCATTTTTTATAAAACACTTGTTGTGATTGACCCTTGCAGGAGTAATCCCATGTGTAAAAACTAATGATATCTCGAGAAATATGAGATAACATGAAGAGGAGTGGGGTGTGGTGGTGGTTGGTGATCGGACTGAGTGGAGGCATGGGGATTGATGACGCCGGCAGCGGCCACCAGGCCAGTTTGTTCCAGAGGCTTCCTTTCTTAATTGCTCAACAATGAGGTTTGTTGGAGATAAGGATGAACGAGGGAAGGCCTTGTCTGCAAATGTGGAGAGGGGTGCGGGTATATTTTAGTTTAATTTCCATCCGTCAGATATAGATCGGACGGTCTATATTGCAAGATGGCACACGTACCATCATAACCAACTCGGTTTTTTATAAGAGAAGAAATATAAGTATGGAGATACAAACGTATTATCGATACTTGCTTTCATAAACTAGCATCTACATTCTATTCAACGCCTCGGCATGTGGGGCCTTAGCACAATGACTTCTCGACTGTGTAAAACAAAGATTTTCCCGTCGCCGACAAGGAGGGGGTGACGGCGGCGTGCTTTTTGGCTTGCTCTAGTCCTAGTAGTCATACTAGGTGGTCTAAGCACGTGTAGATTTATTCTTTTTCACGTCTCGTGTTCGCCGTACTGCCACGACTGTTGATGAATAGACGGTAAGTTATTCACGGGGAAACCCTTGTTGAGCGTGTTTGCGAGAGAGAGAGAGAGAGAGAGACAGTGTGCGTGTGTGATATGTTAGAGACTGAGGCAATGATAACAAATTCGTTGTGTCTATGTGTATGGAGGATAGAGAGAGACATGTACATGGGGCTTTGTGTTGTGTAACATGGAGACACATATACATAATTAGAGAGTGAGTGTGTGAGATACAAATGCGGACATGAGGAGAGATGAGGATCTAGATAAATGGGTGTTTGTGTGTGTCTGTGTGTGTTTGTGCACGCGTTTGTGTGTGAGAGGGAGAGAGTGTATGTGGAGTAGAGAGACCACCGATGATGTAAACCTAGTATAAGGGAAGGGGGAATGGTGTGACATGTGTAGTAGCGATATAGCACGGGTGCGGGCGGGGGGAGCAGACTATTTGGAAGAGACATCGAGTGTGTGTGTGGGAGAGGGGTGTGAGAGCGAGAGAAAGAGAGAGCTAGCGACGGAGAGAGAGAGGAAGAGAGGGGGCGAGAGGGGTCGTTTGTGTCCATAAATGGCGTATAGATAGGGAGACAATGTTGATGTTGTCCGAAATTGGCCTATGAACGGAGACGCAAGGGAAGCGAGTCATCGTGTGTGTGATAGGGACTTCATGAGAGATCTAGAATAGATGGTGTAGAGAACAATGTGCGAAATCGAGAACGATTATACATTAGGGAGCTATGCAAAGAGTCACAACATATATGTATATAGGGAAGGAGCTGGGGCGGGTCCGCATGTGGGAGAGATAGAAAGAGGAGAGTGGTGCACAAGGAGACAAAGTGTGCTTGTTTGCAGTGGGGGTGGTGTGTGAGGTGAGTGCGCGAGAACCACATAACTAGGGAGATAGACGTTTGGGGGCGACATTTTGTGTGTATGGGAAATATACACTCTACATAGTGCGTGTGCTTGGGTAAGAGAGATAGCGGGAGACCTAGAGAGTGAGGGAAGAGATGTGTGCATGCCCGAGAGACAAAGTGATAGAGACCTATGTTGGGGTCCGTACATTACAAGAGAGAGGGGTGTTAATGTGCTCGTGTGTTGGTGTTTGGGGGAGAGAACGACTTCTCTATGTGTGTGTGTGGTGGTGGGGGGTGACTTAAGATAAAGAGTGAGGTGTCTATATTTGAGGGACTTTAGCGTAATTGAGATATTGTGCACTCATGGTTGATCAATTTGTTTCACAGTTTGTACTATGAGATAACGATACTTTTGAACATGCGTGATATACCTTGATGTACCAGAATTACAAACCTAAGATTGGAATTTTGGAATTCGACTCCATCATTAGCTTTTGTAATTCATTTAAACGGAGGTACATTTTTTAAGACGGGATTTCGTGATTTCAAATTCATATATCAAACCTAGAGATATACACATACGGGCATGTTCAAACTTTATAATCATCCACTTTATTCATACACATACACATTTTTGCTTTTGTCATCATATTTAGGATAAACACATTTGGAATTTCATTTGAATTGGACCGTATGATGTTATTTGCTTGTAGTAGCTCAATGATCCATATTTGAATTGAATGGACAATCTAAGTTTCGAGTTGGAGACATTGATTTTCAAAACTTGCACATTTTTTTGCATGCAAAACAAACAAATTGTCGGCCAAGATATCATAGTCAGCCGTACGAGAGCAGAATACTTATAATTTTAGGCGCCAAAAGCTTTCAAACTTCTCGCTCACATCGAAATATCACGCGCCCGAAAGTTTAGCCCTGCGATATTCCTATTTTACCCCTGCCACATGAACGGAAAAGGGCTGCTTTGGTAACTCCATTATTTTCCCCTCTTTGCCCCCAACATTCCTCCCCCCAGCCCCCTCCCCTCCCCTTCCCCTCCCCGACCCCCCCCAACCACGGAAAGCCACCGAATCTAGTCCTCCGCCGCAGCGGTGGACCTCACACCCCGCCGGATCTACCTTCCGCACCTTGGAACCCCCAACTGCCAACTCACCACTTCACCGGAGCCGCTTCAGCGACTGGCTTGTCCACCGCTCCAGATCTCCTTGACCGCCATCATGGTCCACCGCACCGGATCTGCTTAACCAGCACCCTCCTCCACCACAGCGTAGGCCCTTCACTGACTCCCTCGTCCGCCCATTCGCTGGCCCTTCATACAAGCCCTCGTCCGCCGCAACAGATCCGCCTCACCGAAAGCACTGTACAACGCGCCCACCGAAGCCTCCGTCCACTGCACCGGACCCGCTCCACGGACGCCATATTCAACTCCACCGTCCCTGCTTTACCGATGCCGCAGCCTCATCAGTTTATTTCTATTTGTACTCCTTGAGTTTTTCTCTTTATCATGCAACTGTTCACTTACCAAAGATGAGCTTTCTTGTATGTCGACAGGTGCCACAACCGTAGCACCGGAGCGGCTTCAGCGACGGCAACAGCCGGCCCAAACTCAACCGCAACACGAGCTCCATCGACGATCCTTAGCTATCAAGTATGACAACGATACCCATACGCCGCCGAGAATCAGGTACTATTATCCAATGGCCAGTGCCTATGTTCACTTTCCTAGCATAAGCACCGCACCTTTGAATTTCTTCAGGGCATCATTCAGTTTTTCATGAGACGCGTTATTCTGCTTGCACCTGTAGGGCCATACTTCTGGCAGTGAACACGTTACATGTGCTAAATTACATACCAGTGCACATATAGTTAATATGCTTTAGTTTTGTTCTGATGCCACCTATTGGTTCCATCAGACTGCTTAATGTTCTCTATGCTTAATTACACATCAGCAAACTAGCATGTGGTTCCGTTGCTTTTTGTTTGTTTTACCCTACATTTTCTGATGCTATCTATTACATCACTGCTTCGAGCCTCTGTTCATTACTTTTTTGTGTGTTCTTGATCTTCCCAAGTTGCATGACTAATTTGATGCTTCTATTAATTATGGAGCTGCCAACCCCATCAAGCATAATATTTGTTCTTTTGGGGCTAGAACCTCAAACAAGCATAAAAATAGAGGGAAGCAGATATATTGTCGTGTATGCACACACCCTTCTTTCATTAGTTTAGATGAACCATTGATGATCAATTCGAACCAGTGCATGCGATTAAAATTAATTTTACCTAAATAGATGGTGCAGAATAAACTACAAGAACTAGATTTGCAACCACGGGATGCTGACGATATCTTCAAAGAACATTGCAACAGCAGCTAGGCATTACAGCAACATATGGTAAGCCAGTGTGTTTTAGTACATGTGAAATGTAATGTGAGTGGGCTGCTTTCTTGGCTTGTGCCCTCAACGTGTAATCCTACCGACTTACAAATAGTTCAGTTGTCTGCTTTGCTGTATTGCTTGATTGGAATGCTTATTTGTTGTTACGCTATACCTGAGTTGGCCAATATGTTAGCAATGCCTGTTGTACTATCGTAAAGAAATGCATGCCTATTTCATTTGAGTCCTTAACTTTTCCTCTCAACTTCATCACAAGACTGTCTTTGTAGTTTATATGAGGCCACACTGTTAAGTGCTTTCTCAGATTATTTCAACTGCTTAGATGCCTTGGCAACTTAAATATAGCGGTTGTACACTCCCTTTCAACTAGGGATGTCAACTGGGTCCTATTTAATCCTGATTAAAGTCCACTAGTGGTATGATAGTTCAAAAGAGTTTTTGTTTTTTGAGTAAAATGAACTAGGGAGGTAGCAAAAACTAACTAGATGGGACTGGCGGATGTCGTTTATTGGCCACTTACATCCCTAGTTTCATCTTACCATTTTAATTTCTTTTCGGCTGATGCTGCTTCGAACCATTTAAATATAGTTTGCCATGCTAGGCAATAATTTGTCCATTGTTTACCATGTAAGCTTAATGCCTGGATCATACGATAACTATCTCTTACTGATGTCCAGCAGAAACCTTCCAGGATGTCGTTCACACTAGGACACAATGTACAACCCCAGAATCTATTTGTGGAAGCAGTGCGCCATCCATGTTACCAGATGGTAGCAGTTCAGAGGCAACACCGCCGGAGAGCAGTCTGAGCACATATATTATAGTGCTTGAGGCTCTACTAGAGGCAGAAAGAGATGGTGTGGCTGCCATGAATGAGGTAATCTTTATCTTGAGGCTGGAAATTATGGAATTAGCGGCACGCATTATGCAAGCAACCCAAGAATTGGAGGAAGTAAGAATGTTGCATTTGAAGATGGAGGAGGTCCTGCTGTTTCTGCTATCTGAAGCCCAAGGTAATCCTGGTTCTTCTTTAGATACCAGTTGAAATTGTCATTAGATTATTGTACTTGCATGTTGTGTCATGTCTCTGAATGGATTATGTTGCAAGACCCCCTATGTTGTCCATGTGTTGTAATGATCCGAATTTTTTAGGCGAGGTAATCCTCAGTACTTGTATGATTGACATAAGGTGAACTGTTTTTCATGTGAGCATATTGTATTGGATGAAATAACTTTTTGACTCAGAGTGTATCCAACCTACTGAATTCAAAGATCACGGCATTTCTAAATCATAATCATATATAAAGGTGGAATAAATCTTTGTTGTGGTTTTGAAGAAATAAATAACAAAACTTATAATTATCTATGGATATTCGTAATTGAATACAAATTGGATTTGAATTTAGTTTGCCAGGTCCCAGGGCAAACGTGAATGCTAATTCTCCTAAGTTTTGAACGAAGCGGCTAAACACCCACTATAATTTGTGGGCTTCCCGAAGCAAGTGTTTGCGAGATGGAAATTACTGTCTACCCCTGACACTTGACATCCTTATCAACCAGATTTACACTGCTATCGATAGGGGTAGACTAGTAACTTCAATCAGACGTGACACGACGGCCTCTGAGCCCATTCAGACACGGTGGGCGCCAAACATGGGCGGCAAAACACATTTGATTCAAGCTCGTCCGAAAGACATGTGTCTCTTCCTCCATTTCCCCATTCATACACGGTGGGCGGCAAAACAAACTCTCCTCGCCCGAAATCGATGTAGGCTAATATTTTAAATAGGGGCAGATGTGTAACTTCCATCAGACGTGACACAACCGCCCTACCTGCCAGCCCCGTTCATACACCGTGGGCGCCAACCGTGGGCGGCAAAACACCCTCTCCTCGCCCGAAATAGTTACCGGCAAATATTTGGGAGATGCGAGATTACCGTCCTATCCCCAACCGACGCGATGTCCGAAATTTTAAATGGGGGATAAGTTCGTAACTTTCCCCCATTTCAGAGAAGCGCGTCCCAAAGTTTGAGATCCCCCCTCCCCTCCATTTCCCCATTCATACACCATCGGCGGCACGACAACCTCCACACTGCGGCCAGCCTCCTCCGTCCGCCACCCCATCCTCCACCTTGCCGGAGCCGCTACCCCTACCCCGTCGTCCACTGCAAGAGATGGACGTCTCTCATCCACGGCGCTGGACCAGGATCCTTTCGTCGCCTCCTCTCACTTCATCGGCGGCGGCGTCCACCTTGCCGTTGCCGCTCCTACGACCACCTCGTCCACGGCAACAGGATATATCCCCCGACCCGGCCGTCTACCGTCTAAAGTCTTCTTCCCCGCCGCTGATAGCCATCGCACCCGCAGCACCCTCAATGTATCAGCATAGGCCTACACGGCGTCGCAAGAGAGGTGGTACTCTTCCATATGTGCTTAAGTTATTGATCTCACCCGGAAAATAGATCATAATTTGTTTACTGTACTTTTCTTGTTCGTACCAAATCGTAGTGGCTAGTTGAAAGCAAACATTGGTTGCGAAGTAGCTTTGTCCGGTTTGCACCTTCAGATCCGCCATGGCACGGGCACTATACTTGTAAAGCTTATGGTTTCCCCCTTTATATTCACTACCATCATCGTAGGTGCTTCGTGTCGTGCTAGCACTGCTCCTCAAGACCTCAACCCAAAGCTTACGTGTTGAAATACGAATCTGATATGATGCTCATATCACTAAAATAGAGAACGTTTAATTGGTCACCTAATGTTCCTATATTCGTTTCGAAGAGCATGTGCGCCACCCACTGGTCCAGCTAGTTCCACTTTCTTGATTTTTCTCTTGATGCTAAGGGTTTTCCCCTTTTATCTACTCCCTCCGTTCGGAATTACTTGTCTCGGAAATGGATGTATCTAGAACTAAAATACGTCTAGATACATCCATTTCTGCGACAAGTAATTCCGCACGGAGGGAGTACTCTACTATGATCTGCGTAGGTGCTTTCTGTCGTACTAGCATTACTCCACCCTTCAAGCTAAACAACACAACACTCAGAACTCGAAAGCTTAGTTGTTCAAATATGATTGTGATATGATACTGATATTAGTTAACCGACACATTTAATTGGTTAGCTAAAGGTCCCACTTGAGTTTCCAAATTCATGTCGCGACATATAGAGAGACAGCATAATTGCATTTCTTTGTCACTTGTTGACCGTACTTTCTTGTCCATACCAAATCTTAGTTGTTATTTCAAAGCAAACATCGGTTGCTAACTACCCTTTGCGCGGTTTGCAGCTTCAGATCTGCCATCCCACTGCCACGGTCAACACTATACTCATCATGCTTATGTTTTCCCCATTTTATGATGACCACAATCAGCCTACGTGGTTCGTGTAGTAATAGCACTGCTCCACCCATCAAGCTAAACAAGCTTAGTTGTACAAATTCATATCTGATATTATTTTTGATACTAGTAAAACTGAGAGATGTTTAATTGGTTAGCTAAATGTTCCTACTTTAGTTTCGAAATGCATGTGAGCCACATATGGAGAGACCGGAAAGAATAGTATTTCTCTGTGCGCTCTGGTTCATCATGGGTGGCCAACCAACAATGTATTGAAAGACTTGTAATATCTTCAATCTGCTTGCTCTTCTGCTCTTCTTTAAGATGATACTCTTCTCTTGCGGTAGACTGGTCAGGTCGAGTTGTTCTCCCTTGGTATATTTTGAATCTGTCAGGTCAGGTCGACTTGTTCTTCTTTACTATATGTTGAAGCTATCATCTGCGAAGTGTCATCACTTCTGGAGCTCTCATATTTTGAGTAGTAGGCCACATTATATTAATGCACACAGCAAATTACAGCATGCATGTCATCTTTTAAAAGAATTGCAGAGATAACACAAAGGGGTTTACAGGGAGGCAGTATTGGATTAGAATCACTTCTGCATTACAAAGAAAAGAAAATCTCACTTGTTTTTATGTTTTCATGCATGTCAGATATTGAACATTATCAAAATGAATATGAGAATGGGCGCATGAGAGGAATATTGTGGAATGATCCACTGGCTAACAAACTTGGCATGGTGGAGGATGGCCTATATTATTCACCCATCAAGGTCCTTGCTCTAACTTTGCAAAGTTGTATTGGTCGCACATATTTTGCATCTGACCTCTTGCATTACTTCTACTTTGTTACACCATCTACTTAGTTTAAGCATCATATATGAGTATATGCCATACCTATCCATTTTCTGTACCTATTCCATGTGTCGTCACACTATGTTTTTCCAGTCAAATGTTGTTCTTTCGTAATAGATGTCCAAAACGAAGAGGGTGAGTGAAGATCCTCAAGGAGTACAAACTAGGTATTTGGAAAAGGTAGTGATACATGTTAAATCCGATAGATCAGCAGCCACAGAAAACACAGGCCCAACTGTACCACACTTTATCCCTACTCCAGTGGACAAACCCCTATTAGAACTGCTGGGAGCCCAGCGTCAGGTACTGTCTATGATATCAATTCAAAATTTGAACTCCTAAATTTCTGTTTGTGCCTTACCTTCTCTCTTGTATGAAAACTAATTTCAGATGAATCTCCTTGCTCAAAGGATCATACGATCTCAAAACAATAATGGGCTCTGCATTGCTCTGGTCAGTACCTCTCTCCCTTTTGCCTTGTAACGCTATACTTAATTAATTACTATTTGATTATGTACCATCAGTCTGCACCTGAGCTTCATTATCCTCTGTTTCTTCCAATATTATTTGATCTATATTTACTCTTTGCAAAATGTAGAATAATGGCAATGCTTATAAAGAATTTTCTTTGGGGAATTTATTGAATTATCCTTCCATCAACATGGAGAAGGGCTTTGTCCAGCCGTGTTAACATGTAATGTAAGTTCATCCTTCTCAAGCCTTCAAACTTTGTTCTAGTATAGATTTGGATAGGCATCATTTCCTCCACTGCTGTTTGCTTTGCTGTTTACATCTGATTGAATGTTTGCAACAACTACCAGTTTCAAATTGTAGTTGTAAAAACATGTTCCTTATGCAGAACAGATCCATTTATTTGCTTATATAATTGTGAAACCTATTACGTGTCTCCTTGTTTCTCTTTCAGACTCGTATCTCTTATGCCAGGCAGAACTTTAGGGAAGATAGTGACCCAAACCTTCGTGAGGACAGCGAGATGACCCCAAGGTCCTGTCTTGATGAAGACAGTGAGTTGAAGCTACTCACCAGCAGGTGTGAGACAACCTCTGTGCAGTCACTACCTCAATCAGTTCGACTTCTTCGGTCTCAACTTAAAGCGGAAAGGCTTGCTTCAGCTCAGCTCCGACTTGAAGTCAAAGATGCAATGAAGACGTTAGAGGACTGTCGTGCGCACCATCATGCCTTAAATCTAGTGTTGATGCATCTATCATTGACACAACTGAGGTCTACTCAGCTTCTTCAGCTGTTTGGGGGGGGCGACCTGGCCAGGCCTAGTGCCTTCTGAAGTGCTCTCAGTTTTGTATATTCTTTTGTCGGCGCTTTTATTTGCACTGGTTGCAAACTTTGATGCCCAATGGATGTAATATGTGTGATAGCCGTGACAGCCTAGCGTAAGTTGCTTTCTTATTTATTTCCTTGTTGTCTTGTTTATTTGTTTGCTTGTAGTCATTGCAGTTCTTTTTCCGCGGTTTGCTAGTGGCTGCAATAACCTATTTTTTAAAACTAGGCCACAATAACCATGGGCTAATATTTACTGTACTGACACTGGGCCTCCTACGGGCCGTAGAAACATTGGGCCTTCTACGGGCTGTAGAAATAGTGGGCCTTCTACGGGTCGTAGAAACAATGGGCCTTCTACGGGCCGTAGAAACAATGGGCCTTCTACGGGCCGTATCATCAATGGGCCTTATATGGGCAGTATGATCGATTGGCCAAACATGGGCCAATAACAGGCTGCATTATGGTCGTAAACGGGCTAGAGTTGGAATCGTCCGTTCATGGGCCGACCATAACGGGCCATCGTTAATAGGCCGTATTTGATGATGCTATGAAAACGGCCCAACGTATTAACGGACCACAAACGGGCCGACTGTAACCACGGGCTGAATTTGGCCCACAAGCAAAAAATGACAGTAACGGGCCGTAAGTAAACGAATGCTGGAAATGATCCCAAGAATAAATGGGCTCTGAGAAGGCCGAAAGATAACATGGGTTGGAAACGGCCCAACAGAATAACGGGCCGTTAATGAGTATAAAGTGATACACTGTTCATTACGGGCCAGTTTCACCACGGGCCGTTAATGGGTGTAAAGTGATACACTATTCATTACAGGCCAGTTTCACCATGGGCCGTTAATAGGCCAAGAGTTACATAGGGCCTCATATGGGCCTAAAGACGTCATGGGCCATACATGGGCCAGAAGTGAAAATGGGCTGGAATCATATTGGGTGGCCCAGATGACGCTACTGGGCCTAATTCGGATAGGGCATAACGGGCCTTGGGTTAGCAGGCTGTAAATGGGCTATATGCGAACAGGCCGTTAACAAGCTTTACATGGGCCGGCTCGCCACCTTTTGACCAAGTCAAACGGGTCGACCTTTTCACAGGAATGGGCCTCTGTTGGGCCGTGCCACGTGTCGATGTATCATAGGCGCCTTCTGTCCAATGAGTGGATGGCATATGTCCCAACGATGAGCCGACACATGTTTCCTCCAGCGAATGATGATTTTACACGTGGAAAATCGCCATTGGTCGGGGCTGTTAACGAGTTATCGGATCCAAAACCCGACCCGATAGCTTAATGGTGTTCCGTTATGGTGGATGCCACGTGTCAGTCACCCTTGACGAAAGCACTTCTGTGACGCGGGATTTATCGTCATGGAAGTGGACACTTCCGTGATGATAATTATGGTAATGTCATGGAACACTTCTATGACAGCACAGGTATGACTATCTTGATTCTGTCATAAAATCGTCATGGATGTACATGCATGACAAAAAACGTGACCTACTGTGACAAACACATATCATCACGGAAGTGTATTTTTTTTGTAGTGTTTGGTCGGAGTACGATGGCGTGGATGACTTCGCCTCTGACCGGCGACCTGCCACCTCGTCTTACCGCTCTTCCTCTTCCTCCTCGGCACCATCGTCACCAGCCTCCTAGGGTGATAGCTGGAGAGGGATGTCCTCTTGGCACCTTCTCCTTGCCTCCAATAGTCTTCCGGCTGAGCTTTGGTGGATGGTTCGACCGGCGCTCAAGCCGGGGCTTCTGGTTAGCTCTGGAGGAGGCGACCATTGGGCGCCGCCGCGTCCTCCATACCCCTCCTTCATAGACTCGCCACTCTCGGTCTTGTCAGGCCGTGCCGAGCGGGTCCTAACAGGACCGGGGTGGGCTCCTGCTTGGGTGCCCTTTTTCTCATCTTTTCCTCCTTCTATCGCAGTGCCTGAAGGAGGGAAAACGAAAAGAGGAGATCATGCGGCACTTATCTTTTTTCAATCTTAAATCTGTAGGCGATGCCAAATTTTAATTCAAATAATGTAGCCTTTCCAGTCCATGTTTGTGTTCTGTAATACTTGTACTTGTATTAGCATATTAATGAAAAAGATGAACCTTGTCGGGAACCCATGCATGTGTATGTCCATGTAGAGGTGAGATGCCTCTTTAATATAAATAAACGAGTTTTCCCGACATACTATCTTGCTGGTACACTTATTGTCTGCCGGAGAGCGCGCCTGCCGAGGAACAGATAGGAGGGCCAGCCCCCCGGCAACTCCTTTTTACCAAAGGCCACAGCGACCATCCTGGCCGAAGCAACGTTCGAATCATGGTTGGGATCACCTAAGTCTCAAAAGAGAGGTGAGGCTTTCTCATGCAAAGTTATAGCTTTACAGAACACTAATGGATAGGAGGTGGAACTTATCTGCTTGGCTCGCCGGGGATCATAGTGTCGGGCAATCTTCTCACTCCTTGTCGAAGCCAAGTTTGCAGCAGGAACCTACAACTTCATGTAGATGAGAATGAATGTAGGATGCGATCCTATCTATATGCATATGCAAATGCTCAAGAAATACTTATGCAGTGATCTTGGAATGTCTATGCATGCATGCAATCTCGGTCGGGGCCCCACCCACAGCGCTTCTTTATTTTCTCTTGCACGGGGTCATCGGCCCAGCTTTGTACAAGGGGTTACATGCAGCTGAGGCAGGGCCTATACAAAAGGGTAGCTGCCAGATAGGACCCGACAGCCGCACCTTACGGGTAGAACTTGCAGAGATGCTCAATATTCCATGAGTTTTGCAACTGAGTGCCATCTCCGGTCTCTAGACGGACGGCGCCAGGTCTGGTGACTCATACTACCCGATAAGGGCCTTCCCACTTCAGTGACAACTTGGGTGTACCCTTGGCGGACTGAATGCGCCTAAGGACAAGGTCACCTTCCTCAAAACACCGGGCATGAACCATGCGGCTATGATAGCAACGCAGGGCTTGCTGGTAGCATGGGGCACGCGTAGCAGCCCGGAGACGGTTCTCCTCGAGTAGCACAACATCGTCACGCCGGTGCTGATCTTGTGCTACTTCAGCATAGGCAAGCACTCGAGGCGACCCGTAAATGAGTTTTATGGGATAACTGCTTCTGCCCCGTATACCGGGGAGAAGGGAGTCTGCCCGGTAGCTCGGTTTGGTGTCGTTCTAAGGGACCGGAGAACTACCGACAGCTCCTCGATCCACCGCCTACCATGCTTCTGTAGCGTATCAAAAGTTCTTGTCCTGTGTCCACGTAGCACTTCAGCATTCGCCCTTTGGGTGTGCCACAGAGGCGAATGAGATCTTGCATCCGAGGGCATCAACATATTGCATGAAGGCGTGGCCCGTGAACTGGGTGCCGTTGTCGGTGATGATCCTTGTCGAAACTCCAAATGACACACCAATTCTTTCATGAACTTCATAGCTGATTGAGCAGTCACCTTTCTCACGGCAGTCACTTCTGCCCACTTTGTAAACATGTCGATGGCAACGAACAAGAATACAAAGCCCCTGATTGCTCGGGGGAAGGGGCGGCGGGTGTGTTTTCTTGGAATGGAACTGACAGGCTTCACATGTCGTGACCTTGTTCTTGAGCTCGCATGTCAAATTTATATGGTCCAAAGTAGTTTTGATGCATGATATAGCCTCTAGGCACTTGTAGGAGTAGTTTCTATCAATTTTGTTGAGTTTGGTTCACTTTTATTTCGAGTAGTCACTAAAAATTTCAGAAAATTTCAGAGGAAGAAAATGATGAGGAGATTGTTGAGAGGCTCCTCGAGCCGGGGTTCGAAGGAAGAATAAAATGAGGAGAAAGAGAAGCCCAAGTATAATCTACCTCATGCCATGGAGATTCGGCCGTGTGAATGGCCATGTGATGCATTCTTACAAGCGGCCGGAATTTATGATGATTTCTATTATTTGGCTGGGAATGCAGGCATCATCGACTTCCTCCTCGACCAGTGTGATCAGCACCCATGGTAGACTTTTACTTATATGATGAGTACAAGGAAATGACGCTCTATGACTTGGACGTAAATTACCTTATGAGGGTAGCGTCGAGGAACCATAGCCTAGTGATGTGAAAGGTTTTATTCATGAAATTGCCATAGGGGAAACAAGAGGAGTGTCAGGAGCGAGAGTGGCTAGTATACATTTCCGTGTTTTACGCTATTACTCATTATTTGGTGGGAGATGTTTAATTGGTCGTGGAGAGAGTGGAGGCCTTAGTGGCCCTGACCTTGCTATTTTGTGACATGCTTACACTGTGATAGAACTTACAGTTTAGGCGCTTTAGTTTCTAAATGGTTGAGCTTAAACTGTACAAAGGGTCCTAATTTTGGAGGTATCTTCGCCTCCCGCCTTGCTAAACACTTTGAGATACCCATTAGGCACTATGAGAAAGAACATAAACTGCTGCCTACTATTTACTTAGATTATGGTAGCATGGTAGCACATAAGTTGGAAAGGAGACTCATTTATAACTTGGTGTTTAGCGAGAATACTTTTCAGATTATTACCTTGCTTGCACCTATTTTGTTCGATATTCATTCAGGCAGGTACTTTGTTTTTCCCGTCGACATTCATGCATACTGGGAGGGGACATGATCCCCACCTCCTGAGCCAGAGCCATCACCTGATCCAAATTAGGAGTCTATGTATCAGTGGGATCCAGAGGAGCTTGCAAACCAGTGGAACCCCCAGGATCCTCCTCAGTACACCGGAGAAGGCTACTTTGATCCATGGGCATAGACCAACTTAGGCCAAAAGCCTAAGCTTGGGGGAGTATGTATTTCTCACCGACATTACATTCATGTTCACACACTCATTTCAGTTGTCGGTGTTCATACTTTTTCATTGTATTATCCATGCTAGTTTATTTATTTTTCTCGCTTTCTTCTTGTGTGTTTGTTAAACCTTAAGAAAAACCCAAAAAAATAGTCGTAGTTAGTTTAGTTTCTATACATGCTTAGTAGTAGTATTAAAAGAAAACCCAAAAGATTTCTCGTTCTTCTTTTTGCTTGTTGGGATCTTTCCCATGTAAATAGTTTTTCCCGTTCTTGTTTTACTTCCTTCAAAAAAAACTCCAAAAACATTTCAGTGTGTTTCTTTGAATTTCTTTTCTTTTCTTTGGGGGTCGAGAGTAGAAGACCACGATGAAAATGTTGAGTGGCTCTCATGTGCATTATTGTTGATCTAATAAAGAGCCCATATTACCTTGTCTTCTCCTTTGAATAAATGTTTGCAAATTCCAGCTCAGTCCGATGCACGTGCACTATTATTATTATCCACACCGTTCGGTCATGCGAGTGAAAGGCAATAATGACAATATATGATGAAATGATTGAGATGAGGAAAAGCTGGTATGAACTTGACCTATCTTGTTTTTGTAAATATGATTAGTTCACTGTTCCTGATTCATCCTATTATGAATGAAACATGTTTGCAATGAAAATTAGAGATTATAGTTACTCATGCCATGCTTAATTAGCTTGGAGTTTATAACACTACAAAAAAATACACTTCTGTGATGATATGTGTTTGTCACAGTAGGTCATGTTTTCTGTCATGCATGTACGTCCATGACGATTTTATGATAGAATCAAGATAGTCATACTTGTGCTGTCATAGAAGTGTTCCATGACATTACCAAAATTATCATCATGGAAGTGTCCAATTCCATGATGATAAATCACGCGTCATAGAAGTGCTTTCGTCAAGGGTAACCGACACGTGACATCACCGTAACGGGTTGCCGTTAAGCTATCGAGTTTCGGTTTGGATCCGATAACCCGTTAACAGCCCGGACCAATGGGGATTTTCCACGTGTAAAATTCTGAATGGCCAGAGGAACCACGTGTCGGCTCACCGTTGGGATAGATTCACTGATGTGGCTTGAAGCTACGTCAGTATTTCCCCAAAGAGGAAGGGATGATGTAGCACAGCGATGGTAGGTATTTCCCTCAGTGATGAAACCAAGGTTATCGAACCAGTAGGAGAACCAAGCAACAACACGTAAACGGCACCTGCACAAAAATAACAAATACTCACAACCCGACGTATTAAAGGGGTTGTCAATCCCTTTCGGGTAACGGCGCCAGAAATTGGCAAACGGGCGTGAATAAATTATAGTTGATTGATAGATCGAACGCCAAAATAAAATAAATAAGAATAAATTGCAGCAAAGTATTTTTGTATTTTTGGTTTAATAGATCTGAAAATAAAAGCAAAGGAAGATAGATCGCAAAGGCAAATAATATGAGAAAGAGACCCAGGGCCGTAGGTTTCACTAGTGGCTTCTCTTGAGAAAAATAGCAAACAGTGAGTAAACGAAATACTGTTGGGCAATTGATAGAACTTCAAATAATCATGACGATATCCAGGCAATGATCATTATATAGGCATCATGTCCAAGATTAGTAGACCGACTCCTGCCTGCATCTACTACTATTACTCCACACATCGACCGCTATCCAGCATGCATCTAGTGTATTAAGTTCATGGAGAAACGGAGTAATGCAATAAGAACGATGACATGATGTAGACAAGATCTATTTATGTAGAAATACACCCCATCGTTTTATCCTTAGTAGCAACGATACATATGTGTCGGTTCCCCTTTTGTCACTGGGATCAAGCACCGTAAGATCAAACCCACCACAAAGCACCTCTTCCCATTGCAATATAAATAGATCAAGTTGGCCAAAAAAACCCAAATATCGGAGAAGAAATACGAGGCTATAAGCAATCATGCATATAAGAGATCAAAGAAACTCAAATAACTTTCATGGATAAAAAGAGATAGATTTGATTATAAACTCAAAGTTCATCGGATCCCAACAAACACACCACAAAATAATTAGACCATTGTATTGAGAATCAAACGAGAGAGCGGAAGCCATCTAGTTACTAACTATGGACCCAAAGGTTTGCAAATAACTACTCACGCATCATCGGAGAGGCACCAATGGACACTACTAGGGAAAAGGCTAGAAGCAGCGCGGGTTTTAGGTGTATCAGTAGCGCGGGTACCGGCGCTACAGCTAACACGTAGCAGTAGCATGTGCTCACCAGTGCTACTGCTACACAAGTGTAGCAGCAGCGCGCTTAATGGAAGCTCGCTACTGCTAATAGCTATAGCGCGCTTCTCCTGTGCGCGCTACTGCTACTACCGCGCTGCTGCTAACTTTTCTCCACTCGCTACTGCTAATTTTAGTAAAAAAAAATCGGCATTTTTGTTTTGTATTTGAACAGGCTTTATAGAAGAATCTTAGGACACACAAATGTCATCATGATACATATACAAATGCCTGCGAGACCACAAATGTAATCATAGCATATACATACAAATAGTCTCATCATAATCATCATCCAACACAAAGTGGTATCTTGTCATCATCTCGAAAATAGCGATACATGCAAGTCTGGAATACTTGCAACTACAACGTCATCCATCTAAACAAAGGTATACGCGAGAAGAGCTATCACTATGAGTGAGAGCGGAACTATGCAGTACATGAGGTGGCGGTTACGAGTCCTCTCTCGCGCTAGCATGAACCTCAAGTAACTAGCTTCTCCTTCTTGTCTGCTTTTGAAGCCTTTATGGCTGGCACCCGAGAACCCATTCACTTGCACCTGACACTGATGCCACTCGTTGTATACCCCCGGAACCTTCCCTTTGTACACGACATAGCACTTCCATCTCGCCATCAAGAAACTAGGTACCTGTTAGAGATGCATGTTCATGAAGAGGATGTACAATCATATATATGCAACAAAATATACTAGAGCAACACCGAAAAAGAAAGGGTTAGCAACTAGATGCATCATACAGTACGCAAATTAATTAACTAGAGGTACGCAGGTCATCGTACGCAAACTAACAAAGTAGCGTTACGCAAGTTCGACAGTGGACATCACAAAGTTTCATCGCTACAAAAAGTATACAAGTTCAACCGACACATATCATCATCATCGGCATCATAAATCACTAGAAGTTCCATCCTTCCATATCATCGAGGATGGACCCTAGTTTGATGAACGGCGTGAGGTCTAGACGTTGCATGCCTATGCGAGTTCGGACGTCAGCTCGCGATATAGGGCCGTGGTGGAACATCCCCTTCTCATCGACAACTTCTTTCATGATGATCGTCGCAATGTCGCTTTCGATGCGAAAGAAGTCATCTCTAAGTTTATAATCCGCTTCTCCATGAGATTCTAGCCACTTGTGGATATGATCATCATTTCCGCTTCTCATGCGAAGCTTTTGGTGATCCGTGTTGAACTGAATCATGAGATGAACGATGTAGAATTCATCCTTCTTGCTTGGTTTTGGAAAATGGATGCAGGAGAAGTTAGTTTTATGCGCGAAACCCATCTTCTTGTTCCTTTGTTTCCTGATCTGCATGTCGCCACCTCTAATGTTGAAGCCTTGGAGAGCATCATCTAGAATATTCATTATGTGGGTGTAGTCTTTTTTCTCATAGTCTCTGGAAGGGTCAAAATACACGGCGTGGGAGACTTGTGGGTAAAGAACGATAAGGACGGCGCGCCCGTTGCTGCGGGGAAAAGACACCTCAAATTATTCCCCATAGAGAGAGAAGGAATGATTGAAATGTATGAAAGGGTTGTCCAGAACTAACTTACTTTGGATGATAAGGCACGAGGACAATTTCCCGGTCCTTATTCTGTACCATGAAGTTTTGGAGGTACTCCCTAGCAGTTTCACGCTCAAAGTCGCCTGGACTCAAGAAAGGCTCGTGCATGTAGTACGGATCCACCACACAGATTTGCGAGACTTCTTCACCCTTCATGACGGAGCTCATATGTAGCGCAAAAAGGCGGACGATTGTAAAATCGAGCCGCCTTGTCAGAAACATCTCAAAGATATGTTCAAACCGCAGGAAGAACACCTCCGCGGGCCGTGTCTCGACGTAGCACTTCCCCTCAGGCACACGAGCCGCGTATGTCGGATATCCTGGATCCTTTGAAGCTACTAGGCTTTTCTCAGTCGACAGCACATGGTCGTGCAGTCTCCTGAGATCCCCTGATAGTGCCTCCAGCGGTTTCGGCGGTAGCATCGGCTCGCCCGTGAGATGGAACATGGCCGCACCTTTCACGGGTACACGCTCTTCAGAATGCATCGTCTGGCTGCTATGTGCTCTGGCTTGTTTGGAGGCAGCTATCTTCCCCGATCTCTTTCTCTACTTTTTCTTGGGCACACCTTCTAGACCCTTCCTTAACCCCTGCCCCAGTGTTCCCGGGCTAAGTACTGTATGACCCTCGCGCCCGGCTAGTTGAGCATGTGTTGAGGCGGCATCTTCAGGCGTGTCCTGTGAGGATTTCATGAAGAGAGACTTTTTGCAATCCCTGCTACGACCTTCCTGCCCGGGCATATCATCCATATCCTCATTAGCAAGCTGATAGCCCAATTCGTCATATGGTTGACTCATCAATTCTATGTCATAGTCACACGCGTTTGTATTGAGGAAATCCATAGGTTCGACCTCCGTCTCATCATCCATTCTCTGTTCTACAGGACAAATTACATCAGCCAGTACTATTGCACCCCCTTCATCATGTCGTCCGCCGCTCTCACCCGGCACTACAGGAGATGGTAATTGCGTAGGCGGGGTGGTGGTCTCCGCACATGCTTGTTGATGGGTGGTTATTGGTGTGCTCTCGGCCGGCTCCAGACGAATAAGATTCTTCGGCCATAGCAGCACCCAACCCTTGCAGCTTCCAATCCGCGACGGGGTCTCGTCATCCGCTCCCACATGCTGTACTGGAGGAGGAAAATCCTCGTGCCCCGATTTCACACTGGATAAGCTAACCCTGAAGTGCCCAGCGGGGATCGGCTGGTTGTGGAACGTGGGTTGCAAGGGGTCCATTATCATCCCCTTTCCCACGTCCACCTTCTGGGCTTTGATCAAGTAGAGTATGGTGCACGGGGTTTCTTTCGCCTGCAAACACATATGTCTGTGGCATAAAACATCCGAAAGGCAAAAAAATGGAATATTATATATATATATGTTGGTTCAACATGTAATTACCGTGATGGCGTCGAGCTCAGCCAAAGACGAAGGCCCATCGAGCGTGCCAGAGACTGAGGACGGGCTGCTATGAGCGGGAGCGGCTGCGAGAGGAGGCCCGGTTGCGTGGTCAAGTGATGGTGCGATGGTGTTGTTGTTCATGGAGTTGCTCCCGACGAAACTGGGCAACGGGAAATCATGTACCGTCTTGTCTGGATTTTCCTTCGTCCAGTTGATGATAACTGGAACCAAGTTAGTAGCGAAATCATTTCTGCAGGCAGTTACAGCTGCATTGACTGCCTGTTGTAGCAACTCATATTTGTCCTCGGCTGCTTTTTTCGTGTCCTTAGCTGCTTTTTTCTCGACCGCAAGCTTCACCTTCGCATTGATGTCTGCCTGACTAAACTTCTTTTTCTGCTTCTTAGCCTCCGGGCCCTCATTGTAAAACACCTTCCACGTGGCGCCGTCTCCAGCGCCGTGCACACGACCATATTGCGGTCGCTGGCCCAAAGGGAGCCCCTTAAGTTCGTTCAAGGCCCGGTTGAGAGGGGTGTCCCACTTGGGACTCATCGGAGAAGTAGGGCTTTCGGCTGCAAGCTGGTGTTGCTTCTCCAGTAGTCTAATCAATTTCCTCGTGATCTGGTCCGTGTAAAAAACCTTTTTCTCCTTGTCCCACTTGTAGTGGGCCCTGATGAAGTCACGCTCCAAGGGGTTGGTGAACTTCGCGAAGGGGTCTAGGAGACCCGCGGCTTCACGTTTCGTGTCCTCCTTATCCCATATGGGCCTTTTACCGAGGTAGCCACGGCTTCCGAGGCAATGCTTCCCCGTGTTCCTTTGCAGAAGGCTCTTGAATTTCACAGCCTTAGCCTTGGCGTCCTCGGTAGCGCAAGTGTCCTTGAACTTTTCGAACTCCTCTTCTGTAAGTGTCGGATTTTCCTCCAAAATCTTGGGCAGGGGTTCCTCAGCCTCAATAGCTCGTTTCACCCTCCCTTTCCAGGAGGCCAAATCATTGCTGAACATGCCCATGGCGTGATTGTTAATCTTTTTCATCTTCGGATCATCCCGCGGTTGTTCTATGTTATCATCCCGGTTGGGGAACTTGAATCTCTTGTGCAACTTCGTTAGGAGCAACTGCGTCAAATGTTCTTTACTCCTTAAGTCATCGTCGTTGATGCTCGCGCATTCCCGTAGGATGCATCCTACTTGTTTCCCATAGCACTTGCGAGGTTCTTCCAGCTCTAAAGGCTCAAACTTGCCAGGTGCCATCTTTGTGATCACAAGTCGTCCAATCCCTAGTTTGTTAGGTTTTCGTATCCTCTGCTTCTTATGCTTCCTCTTTTCGGTAGTGGCATCGGCGCCGGTACCTTCCCCACCGGTATCTTCCCCGCCAGTACCTTCCCCACCGGTCTCGGTGCCGCCATCGGTGCCGGCGCCGTCGGTGTCGATGTCGGCGTCAGTACCATCATCGAGGCGGACCTGCAAACCTTGCTTAGCAGTCAAAAGTTTGAGGTAGTCTTGTTCACCCTGATAATCCATCTCGTATGCATCTTGGTCAGAAGGCCCAGTTTCTTCATTGTTCGACATGTTTCCTATGATTAAGTGTCCTCATTTATTTCTAAAAGTATGAATAAATGAGAAATGGTATAAAAAAGAAATCTATGTGCCAGCACTCGATATGCCAACTATGTAGCACAAATCATGCCTTTATTCATGGGAAATTTCAGCATGACCTTTGCTAAAAAATGGACATATCGAGCGCCTGAAATTCACCGGAACGGAAATGAATCAACATTCCGGCGTAACATAGGCCACTCGGATCATTTACCAAAACATGACATGTCCAAAACATGACATATCCACATATCACATGTCCAGTTCAAATTTGCATATAAATTTAGCTAATTTTGAAACCTATCTAAATTCATAACTAAATAGATAACCTAATTAACATAACTAAAACCTAAGTAAATTAACCGAAGAACCCTAGCTAGCAGAGAGAGGGGGGGTGGTTTACAGAGGGTGCAGGGGCGAGGAGGCAGGCCCGACGATGGCCGAGGTTGGGAGGGGAGGAAGCAGAGGAGGGAGGCGAGGGCCGACAGGTCGGGGGCGAGCGCGCCGGGGTCGGGGGGGAGCGCCGGGGGGGGGGGGGGGCGTGGGGGCCGGGTGGGGCGCGGCGATGCGACGGGGGGAAGAGAGTGGGGATTTGGGGGAAAAGAGGCAGGATGAAGCAGGGAGAGTGAGAATTTTGGGTTAAGTGGACGTAGCAGTAGCGCGTTTAGACAAAACGCGCTACTACTATTAAAGGCAGCTATAGCGGTTTTATACAGAAACCGCTACTGCTACCTTGACTAGCTGTAGCTCTTTTTCAGTAAAGCGCTACTGCTATAACTAGTTTCCCTTTTTCTTTTCCTTTATTTTTCTCACTTTTCTTTTTTTTCTGAGAGCAGTGAACAAAGGGAAGGCGATATATATTGCATCATTTGACGGTTAAATATGTATGCAAAATAGGAACATATATATTACATCATTGGACCCATGCATAATAATGGCTAAGTGTGTATACAAAGTAGGAACATATATATATATTACATCATTTGACCGATTCCTCAGCGCTGACGTTTTCGTTTTTGAGTCAGCTTCTTTCCCTTCTTGTTCGTCGAAGAATAATTGAGCCCCTCATTGTGACTTTGCCTTTTCCATGGAGTATGATTTTTCTTAGGTAATGTAGTATTGATTCTTCTTTTGACGTATACTTCATCATCATCGTCATCTTCCCTCATTGGGTTGCCATACTGATCATAGTCTTCCTCGTTGGTGACTCCATCCATTCCAATGATGTTCCTTTTGCCTCTCCTCACGACAACACGACTGGGATTGCATGGGTCGGTTATGAAGAAGCATTGTGTCACGTGCTTAGCGTGTACCCATGGCTCGCTTTTTGCGATAGCGTTCACGGTAGCGCTCTTGGCGTCGGGTATAGTCATGGTAGTGAAAATCCGGTTTTCTCTTTTGACATTCTTAGCCCATCTGACACGGAAAATCGTCGTGTTGTGTAGTCTAGAGTAGTCAAGCTCCCAGATCTCCTCGACCCTTCCATAAAATTGTTCAGTTGCGTCGTTGTCGCTGCCGGTCATGCATTCCATCGTCACCCCTGAGTTCTGATCATCACTGTCCATATCTTTGGCCTCCATGTAGAACGTGTATCCGTTGATATCATATGCCTGATAGGTTATGAGGTTGGGCGAGGGGCCATGTGCTAAGGTGTATATGAGCAATCCATCCTTAAAGCCCTCCTCCAGGGGATTAGCAATAATATGCTCTTTGAACCAATGCAGGAAAGTGGAGTTGTTCTCTCTAGTAACTGAAAGTGCGTTATATCGACTAGGGGGGGTGAATAGGCGATTTTTATGAAAGTCTTTAAAACATGGGAGTTTTGAAGACAAACGATAGAAATGAACCTATAACCATGCAGCGAAAGGTAGACTACCCTAGACAAGCCATAGTCAAGTATTCAATGAAGTGAAAGCACAAAGACTAACAGCAGCTAGGCAGTACGGATCAGGATGGAAGATAATATGGAACCAATCTGAACAAACAGTCACACAGTGAAGACAAATGGACAATGCAAATAGGCAATGACTTCACAAGGACCAACTGTATATAAAGAGATGGGAAGGATAGAACCAGCGAGCTTGGTGAAGACAAAGGTTTGGTAGACCAGTTCGAACTGCGATGACAGTTGTACGTCTGGTTAGGGCGGCTAGGTATTTAAACCTGAGGACACACAGTCCCAGACACCCAGTCCTGAACACGTAGCTCAGGACACTCAGTCCTCACCGTATTCCCCTTGAGCTAAGGTCACACAGACCTCGCCCGATCACTCTGGTAAGTCTTCAAGGTAGACTTACAAACCTTCACAGACTTCGTTCACTGGTGATCCACAATGACTCTTGGATGCTCAGAATGCGACGCCTAACCGGCTGGAGGATTCACAGTCCTCAAGTGTAATAAGTCTTCAGATCACACAGACAGGAAGACTTAAGTGATGCCTAACACTCTTTGGCTCTGGGTGTTTAGGGCTTTATCCTCGCAAGGAATTCTCTCTCAAAGGCTTCAAGGTGGGTTGCTCTCAAACGACAAAAGCCGTATTCTAACTCTGAGCAGCCAACCGTTTATGGTTGTAGGGGGTGGGCTATTTTAGCCACTAGGCAACCCGACCTGATTTGTCCGAAATGACCATGAGTCACTAAGGAACTGACACGTGTTCCAACGGTCAGATTTCAAACACACACGGCAACTTTACTTGGGCTACAAGCAAAGCTGACTTATCCAACTCTGGACAAGATTTGCTCTCATAGTCTTCACTCGAAGACATAGGATTTTTGGTTAAGCATCACTTCAGTCCTTTTGACTGGTTCTGTTGGATCCCACTTAACAGTATAGTGGTTCCTATGACTCAACAAAGAAGAAAAAGAACGACGAAAGAACTAAGTCTTCGCACTCCATAGTCTTCATGCGATGTCTTCTCTTGTCATAGTCTTCAATGTGAATGTCTTCACATACCACCTTTGTCTTCAATGTCTTCTTACATTTTTAGGGGTCATCTCTGGTGGGAAAACTGAATCAATGAGGGACTTCTACCTGTGTTATCCTGCAATTCTCACAAACACATTAGTCCCTCAACTAGGTTTGTCGTCAATACTCCAAAACCAACTAGGGTGGCACTAGATGCACTTACAGTAACTTCGGCGTCTGTCTTGCATACCCCCCGGTCATGATACTTCTTTGCGATAATTTCTTTGTGCAATGCCACGAAAGGATCGACCTTGTCTAGATGTTGTAGCACTACCAAGTTTGCTCTGTCAAAGTCGCTGCGTCGATCTGAGTATGCCACGTGCAATTCCCTGCGACCGTTGAAGTGACCTTCTCCTTCGAGCCTCCCATCGTGCTTGTTAACGGGCAAACCAACACTAACACCAGGTGGCTGGTCTGCGCCATATAGAAAATTCTCACAGAAAGATATGCACTCTTGTGTCAAATAGCCCTGGACGATGCTTCCATCCGGACGGGACATGTTACGAACGAATCCTTTGATGATCCCATTCATCCTCTCAAACGGCATCATGTTGTGCAGGAATGACGGCCCCAGGACTATTATGTCATCCACAATATGGACACACAGATGCACCATGACGTCAAAGAACGCGGGCGGGAAGTACATCTCAAGCTCATTCAGTATCACAACGATCTCTTCCTGTAGCCTTCGGAGCTGCTTCACACTGATCGACTTTCGAGAGATGACGTCAAAAAAGTTGCAGAGACCAATAAGCGTGTCACGGACATGCTTGTCCATTATCCCTCTAAGGGCAACAGGTAGTATCTGCGTCATCATCACATGACAGTCATGGGACTTCATCCCGATGAACCTCTTCTTGTCCGTGTCTAGATATCTGCTTATCTTGCCACAGTAACCGGAACTAACTTTGACTCCGGTAAGGCACTTAAAGAATTGATGGATCTCAGCCTGACTTAAGGTGAAGCAAGAAGGGGGGCAATAATCCTCTTTCTTTATTTTCTTGCCCTTCTTCTCCCATGCCTCTGTCTCCGTCTCTATCTCGTCTGACATTTTACGGGGAGGCATGTGTAGATCTTCCCTGATTTTCAAATCTTGCAAGTCTTTTCTTGCCTTCGGCCCATCCTTGGTCTTATCCGGCATGTTCATCAGTGTTGCGAGCAAGCTCTCAAGGACATTCTTACAGATATGCATTTGATCAAGGCAATGAGGTGTATCGAGTTTGTGACAGTACGCCAAGTCCCAGAACACAGACCTCGTCTTCCATACCTTCAGCAGCGGCTCCAGCGCCTTTCTCATCGTCTTTCCCGACGCGGGGCACTCCTTCTAGTTTTTCAACAGCTCATCGATTTCGGCACCGCTCCGTTTACGTGGAGGTCCTCGATGCTCAGTGTGACCATTGAATAGATCTCCACGGTTTCTCCACGGGTCGTCCTGTTCGAGCCATCTTCGATGCCCCATGTACATGATTTTCCCAGACCCGCCATCTTTCCTTGACGTTAGCTGCTGAGACGCCGTATCATCCATGCACAGCGTGCATCCGCAATATCCATGGCACACCTGGTCTGCCACATATCTGTAATCGAGATAGTCCTGCACTGTCGTGATCAGCGCGGCTCTCATGTTGAAATACTCGCCTTTGCTGGTGTCCCATGTCTTGGCCAGTGTTTTCCATAACGTGTCTAACTCCTATTGAAGTAGCCCCAGATACAAATTAATATTATTTCCTGGTTGTTTCGGCCCTTGAATAAGCATGCTCATGTGAATGTACTTCAATTTCATGCACAACCAGGGGGGAGGTTGTACATCCATACAAACACGGGCCATGTGCTATGGTTGGTGTTCTGATTGCCAAACGGATTCATGCCATCGGTACACGCGCCGAGCACGATGTTCCTTGCATCACATCCAAAATACCGATAGAAGCTGTTCAACGCTCTCCACTGGCTTCCATCCTTGACGTGTCTCAGCTTCGGATCATCTCCATCGTCGGGCTTCTTCCCCTCTGCGTGCCAGCGCATTAGCTTTGCTTCCTTGGGATCTAGAAAATACCTCTGGAGACGGGGACTGATCGGTAAGTACCAGACCACTTTCTGGGGACATTTCTTCCCAGCCTTCTTGTATCGAGAAGCATTGCACACCAGACAGCTTGTTTTTTCTGCGTGCTCCTTCCGATAAATTATGCAATCGTTGATGCATGCATGGTATCTAATGTGTGGCAGATCAAGAGGGCACACGATCTTCTTGGCCTCATCAACACTACTAGGACATAGATTACCCGCGGGAAGAACATCCTTTAGGTACTTGAGATGCTCATCAAGGCTAATGTCGGTCCATTTGTTTTTAGCCTTCGTCTTCAGGAGTTGGAGCATGAAACTCAAGCGGGTCACCTCAGGATTGCAACCATCATACAATGGAGTGTTCGAGTCTACCACCAGTTGCTCCAGCTTAGCCTCCTCTCTAGAAGCAGCTCTCTCAGTACTCGTCTCCTTGTGAAGCGATGCTTGAACATGAGGGTCCCGCATGATTGAACTTAGTACCTACGAACTCTGCTGCATGGAGTCCATGTCGTTCTCTCCGCCGCCATGTCCGGCCCCTTCTCCGCCGCCATGTCCGGCCTCTTCCCCGCCGCCATTATCGATCATCTCTTCGTCTTGCCCCGTGTCATCATTGCCTGCCCCGTCGGCATCCTCAACATCGTCATCCTCATCTTCAATTATCCATCGAGTATAGGCATCCATGAAACCAGTCATGAGCAGGTGCGCTTCGACACGACCATCGTCATGGGGGTCGAGCCAAACTATTCCTTTGCATTTTTGACACGGACATAAAACCTCTGTCAGGTTATTTTCCTTCATGTCCTACACCGCCGACTGCAACCACCTGTCCACCATCGTTCCACTGACCATCGTCAACTCTGCACGATAATAATAAACAAATTGATTATAAAAATGCGTGCATTCATCAAAGTCATACAAAAATTTGGCATGACCTTCCTTAAAAATAGGACATATATAGATCTAGAGTTTGCCCGGAATTCGCCGAAACGGAAATAAATCGACATTTCAGCAAAACATAGGCAACTCAAAAGCACAATTTGGCGTCAACTCATGCCAGACACAAAATTTCCATAAACATATCACACACACATAAACATATTTCCATTTTGCAAAAGCATGAAATTTTAATCACCTCTATCTCGAGATCGAGCACACGGTGGAGATGATGTTGTAGGGAGATCAAAAGTGCACAAAGCTCTTCTTGACAAAGATAGATCTAGTTAGGGGCAAATAGGTCACTTAACTAAATGCTACATCTACCTAGCTACCTAATTTGGGAGGAGACAACTTCAACTAGTGGAGGGGGAAGGAAAAAGAGAAAGGAGATGCATTAATGGAGGTGGTGTAGTTATAGCTAGGAGTAATGAAGAGAGAGAAAGTTAGGTAGAAGAGGGAGAGTAATGGGGGGAGAAGTATTGAGGAAGAAGAAGAGTGAGAGAGGGAGGATGTGGGAGGTAGGGGAAAGGGAGGAGAGGAGATGGGGAGGGGGAGGTGGAAAAAGGTGCTGGGTGCTGCGTCTTAGTAGTAGCGCGGGAGAAAAAGTGCGCTGCTGCTAAGAGCGTAGCAGCAGCGCGCTTTCCTATCACGTGCTACTGCTAAACGGGCCAACCGAGTGGACAATTTCAAAATTAGCAACAGCGACGTGACTAAAAAGAGCGCTACTACTATGGCATTAGGAGCAGCGCGCTTCCTGACGCCGCGCTACTGGTAAACTTAGGTCGTTGTGTACTATCGGTGGATTTTTGTAGCAGCGCGTTTTAAACATCACGCGCTACTGCTAAATTTGCACCAGTAGCGCGCTTTCCGTAACCGCGCTGCTACTAATTAGCAGCAGTGCCTCTTTTTATGCCGCGCTGCTGCTAAGATTCTGTGTATAAGGTTTTCCCTAGTAGTGGGAAGTGGTGAACCCCTCCGTGATGGTGTCTAGATTGGATCTGGTGGTTCTAGACTCTGCGGTGGCTGGAATTGATTTTCATCAACACCCCTAGGGTTTCTAGAATATTGGGTATTTATAGAGTAAAGAGGCGGTCCGGGGGGCACTCGAGGTGGGCACAACCCTCCAGGGTGCGTTTAGCCCATTGGTTTCTTCTGGTCCAAAAAAATCACAAAAAGTTTCACTACGTTTGGACTCCATTTGATATTGATTACCTGCGATGCAAAAAACATGCAAAAAAACATCATCTAGCACTTGGCACTATGTCAATAGGTTAGTACCAAAAATGATATTAAATGACTATAAATGATTATAAAACATCCAAGATTGATAATATAATAGCACGGAACAATCAAAAATTATAGATACGTTGGAGACGTATCAGCATCCCCAAGCTTAATTCCTGCTCGTCCTCGAGTAGGTAAATGATAAAAACAGAATTTTTGATGTGGAATGCTGCCTAACATGTCATACCATATTATTTTCTTTATAACATGGACATTTGGACTTTTATATTGTTCAAAGCAATAGTCTAGTTTTGACATGATAACTTAAATACTCAAGCATATCAACAAGCAACCATGTCTTTCAAAATATCAATGCTAAAATAAGCTATCCCTAGCCCATCATGCTCAATCATTGATCCATTCATCAAACACAATCGCATATTAACTACACCCAATGCTCAAGTATGATCATAGTGCCTCCTAGTTGGTGCTTTTATAAGAGAAGATGGAGACTCAAATTCAAAAATAAAAAATGCATAAAGTAAAAGAAAGTCCCTTCGCAGAGGGAAGTAGGGATTTTTAGAGGTGCCAGAGCTCACAGCGAAAATTTAGAGATAAAAACATTTTGAGAGGCATACTTTTCCCACCAATGAAAACGACTTAGAATTCCCAACACTTCCCATGCTAGATATATCATAGGCGTCCCAAACAGAAATTAAAGTTTATTCCTTTTTCCACCATACTTTCACTTTCCATGGCTAACCGTATCCACGGGTGCCTTCCATACCAACAATTTCCAAGGAATTTATTATTTGATGACATAAAATAAATTAATTTTTCATTTCGGGACTGGGCATCCCTAATACCTTTGCCTCAGTCTCGTGCAATGACAAGTCAATAAACACTCATCGTGAGAATAACACATCTAGCATGGAAAATATTAGCCACCCCTCACCGCCTCACGAGCGGTACGAGAACACAGAAGAGAAATTTATTTTGAATATTAGAGATGGCACATACAATTTTGCTTAGAACGGCAAAAGAATGCCGCATATAGGTAGGTATAGTGGACTCATGTGGCAAAAGTGGTTTAAAGGATTTTGGATGCACAAGTAGTGATCATACTTAGTGCAAAATGAAGGCTAGAAAAAGATTGAGAAGCGACCAACCAAGAAACGAATAATCTCATAAGCGAGCGTTAAGCATAATTAACACCGAATAATGCATCACAAGTAGGATATAATTTCATTGCATGACTACTGACTTTCGTGCTTGCATAGGGAATGACAAACCTTAACACCAATATTCTTACTAAAGCATAATTAATCATCAACATGACTCACGTATCACATCATCATATCTCAAAACTGTTACTAAGAAGCAAGTTTATTTTGTCCAATGATCTTCATGAAAGTTTTTATTATATCCTTCTTGGATATCTATCACTTTGGGACTAATTTTCATGTGTTGCTTTTGATAAGCTCAAACAAATATAAGTGAAGATCATGAGCATAATATTTCTTTCTCTCAAATTAATTTAAGTGAAGCAAGAGAGAATTTCTTGAAAATTTACTAACTCTCAAATAAATCTAAGTGAAGCAAGAGAGGATTTCTTCAAAAGTACTAAAGCACACCATGCTCAAAAAGATATAAGTGAAGCACTAGAGCAAATCCATAGCTCATGAAAATTTAAGTGAAGCATAGAGAGCAATTCTAACAAGTCATGGCATATTTTTGGCTCTCTCAAATAGTTGTGTCCAGCAAGGGACTAAGACTAAAAACACGAAGCAAAACAAGCAAAGACTCATATCATACAAGACACTCCAAGCAAAACACATAGTATGTGACGAATAAAAATATAGCTTCGAGTAAAATATTGATGGTCATTAGAAGAAAGAGGGGATGCCACTCGGGACATCCCCAAGCTTAGTTGCTTGCTCTCTTCGGATAATAGCTTGGGATGCCGGGGCATCCCCAAGCTTAGGCTCTTCTTACTCCTTATTCCTTCATCCATCATAAGATAACCCAAAACTTGAAAACTTCAATCACGCAAAACTCAACAAAACCTTCATGAGATCCGTTAGTATAAGAAAACAAATCACTACTATAAGTGTTGTAGAAAACCAATTCATATTTTGTTCTTGCATTATATCTACTGTATTCCAACTTTTATATGGCAAAAACTCATCAAAGAAAAACCATAGAATCATCAAAACAAGCACACAATGCAAAGAAAACAGAATCTGTCAAAAACAGAAGAGTCTATAGCAATCCGGTATTTCGCATACTTTTGTAACTCGAAAAACTCTAAAAAATTAGCATGACCTGGATAATTTGTATATTCATCTTCTACGAAAAGAATTGGTATTTTATCACTCCCTGTTTTGAAATGAGAATTGTTTTCGTGAGTGCAAAAGTTTTTGCTTTTCAGCAAGATCAAACAACAATCACCCAAGAAGATCCTAAAGGCTTTACTTGGCACAAACACTAATTAAAACACAAAAAGACAATCATAACAGTAGCATAATTGTGCTAATACTCAAGAACAGAAGGCAAAAAGCAAAAATAAATTTTATTCATTGGGTTGCCTCCCAACAAGCGCTATCATTTTATGCCCATAGCTAGGCATAAGATTTCAATGATGCTCACACGAAAAATAAGAATTGAAACACAAAGAGAGCATCATGAAACATATGACAAACATATTTAAGTCTAACATACTTCCTATGCATCGGAATTTTATAAGCAAACAAATCATCAAGGCAAGACATATCTAGCATATGCAAGGAAGAAGAAAGAAACAATATGTCGGTGGGAAACGACACCTATGGGGTCACTGGGATCCCTTCTACAGTTGGTGGGCGCGGGGTTGCGCAAATAGCGGGTCTGGCGGTTAGCACGCAAATCGTTCACCCAGGTTCGGGCCGCGGAGACGCGTAAAACCCTAGTCCTGCTTTCATGTATATTTGAGTGTTCTTGTGTTCTTCAACTAGCTGCGATGTCTCTCTAGTCCAAAAGATCCGAATCCCCCTCCAGTACGCCTTGGGCCTCCTTTTATAGAAAAAAGGGGTCGCCATAGTGGCACACAGGAGGTGGAAAGGTGTACAGTGGTTGAGTCTATCCTCTGGCATCGTCGGGCAAACGCATTTAATGCGTTGCCGACGTGCCCCTCTTGCTTTATTGGGGACGGCAAAGAAGCTCGTCCCAGCTGTCGCCGCCTCGCCTGGCTCCGACACACGTCCAAGCTGATGAGGCATTGTAGCGCCATGTTGGCTAGCTGCTAGGCTGGTGCGGTGGTGGAGTCTTCACGAAGATCTGCATGCCACCACGCAGGTGCTTGCTGAGCTGGTGTGGAGGCCGCGTGCTGCCACGCAGACGCCTGCTCAGCTGGTCGAGCTGGCAGCTGCATGGGAGCGGCGATGGAGTCTTGGTAGGCGTGGGCCTGGCTACGGCTCCATAGGTGTCTTTGGAAAGGGCCTTGCCAGGGACCCGACAAGGGTCTTGCCGCGGCACCGCGGTCGTCCTCGGCAAGGACCTCGCCGGGGGTCTCATGGATTTCCTTGGCAAGGATTTCGCCAAGGATCGTCATCTTCTGGTTCTCATCCGATCTTGCATATTTATGACCTCTACAAAGATCTGCATGCCACCATAGAGGTGCCTCCCGATCCTTGGTTCCAATGTGGTTGATGGCGTCGGAAACCCTTGGGCTCAAGGGTGGCGCGCTCTGCTGGCGTCAGGCAAGTTGCCCCGGCAAGGATCTTGCCGGGGTTGCGGAAGCCACCCCGGCAAGAGTCTTGCCGGGGGGTCCACCTCGCCCTCTTGCTCTCTTTGCGCTTCTGGCCTTGGCGTTGCTCTGGCTGTCTTGTGCTCCGGCATCCCTCCTGTGCCCTGCTCAGTGTGGCCCTAGGCACGGCTCTAACTGCCTGTGCACAAGTAAAGGGGTGTAAAAGGAGAGCCCCTACTTTTGTACATCGACAGGAGCCCCCGGGCCTGGGCCACACATAAGCGTGACGCGTTGTTGGGCTAGGCCCAGAACAGTGCGTGGGCAGGCAGGGCGGATTTTTGCTGCAGTAACTTTTCCGTCCGTTGCGCTTCCCCACGACCCGCGTTGAACGCGCTACGTGGGGGGTCATGCGTGACGTGGGGGTCATGCATGGGGCGGTTTCCTCACGCATGCATCACATCGTGGTAAAGAGGCGGCTCAAGCCTTCCCCATAGAAAGAGGGAAACGCAGAGGCACGGCTCATTTACTAAGTGGGATCGGTCGTGGTCTTCAAGGCGCCCGCACCCCACGACCACGGGGTGGAGAACGGTCGCCTAATCCGTCCCCTCGATTTATGCTCACCCGCCATGTGTCCCCTGTGCTCCGAGGATGGTAGGCGGTGGGTGCGGGCCTTGAATGACGAGGCGGGGAAACGGGTCGCTGCTGATTGGGGCAGCGGGTCGGCCTCGATTCTGTGCGCCCCCGATGGTCGGATTGGCTGAGTGGGGCGGCCGAGTCCCAATCCCGCCCCTTTATAAGAAGGGGGAGGGGATGGCACCTCAAAATCTTTCATCATCCCTCTCCTTCCACCTCGACTCCGCTCTTTCATCTGCCAAGGCGAGAGGGGATGCCAGCCCTTCGACGGTGGCGGCGAGGGTCTCTGCTCGACATCGCGTCCCTCCTTCCCAAGAGCTCGTGGCGGAGGAGCCGGCCATGAGAGGAAGGGAGAGGGGCGAGGCCGAGGCCGCCGTGGTGCTCGGGGAAGAGGGGGCAGGGAGGCATGCCGGTCTTGCCTCCGCCAGCGATGAATCCCCCAACGGAGGGCCACGTCGGGGACCAGCCTCATGAGTTATTCATCAGGCTGCGTCGGCCACCGCGCCGTCGCCTTCGTCTCCCTGCACCATTCGCTCGGGAGATGGAGCTCGATCTGCCCCAGACCCTAAGGTTGCATATGAGGGCCTATGGGAACGGCGGCACATGGGTCGACGTTGACTTTCCCGCCCCTCACGTCATGTATCTTCGCCGCGGATGGAAGACTTTTGCTCATATCCACAGCCTGACGGCGGGGCTCGTTCTCTATTTCAAATTAATGGAGAACGGCCTACTCTCCGTCAAGGTCCTTGGAGACTCTGGAACTCGCCTGAAGTGCTGCGTGGAGAGCTCCTCCGAAGATGAAGACTCCTCCTCAAGCGGGAGTGACGAGGAGGATAGCGACAGTGATGACGAGGACGCCGAGCGAGGGCACATCGACCTCGTCTCTGACTGACCGCGTCGCCCCTCCCTCCGCCATGCGCTCTGCCGAGGGCCTTCCTTATCAAGCTCTCCATCGGCGCGTTCCCCGTCTCCTCCTTTTTGCCTTCACCTGCCACACCTGGGAGGAAAAGGGCAAATACGGGGATCACGGGGCACTTATCTTTTCTAGTTTGTAAGCCTGTGGGAACTCGTTAGATTTCAAAATTTGTAATCCCCTTGCTCGTGTACCCATTCTGTATGAATTGTACTTGTTTGCAACATATCAATGAAAGGAAGGGTGTTTGTCGGGTTTCATTTGCGCATGGGCGAGGGCCACACTGAGGAACGCGTCCTCGTTATCTTAAGATAAACATGGTATCCCAGCAATAGGCCTTGCCGTCCTCCTGCTCTATGGCCCGACTACACTCACGCTCTTGGTGGAGGTAGGGGCCGAGTAGGATTAGGCCTTCCGCTCGCCCTCTTCCCATCGCAATACAACCAAGTTCCGGTCCAAAGTAGAGTTTTCGGACACGAGACGGAGGGGGCTAGATGGTACGAGAGCGAGCGGAGCCTTATACGTTCAAGGTTCATATGGGCGCACGGAGTGGGGGAGAAAAACTTATCTGACATTGCAGCCCCCGACAACCTTGGCTTGCCGTGGCTAAATCCTTGTGTCTGCAACCCCCGGCAACCTTGGTTTTCCGGGGCCAGAGCGCCGGCTTGTTCTTTTTCTTCCTAATAGCTCAGCAGAAATGTCCATGTACCCTGCGAACCAAAGAGGACGGAAAGGAACAGAGTGACACACACTCGACCTCTATGCTAGGGGTTAGCCGCCGCTAAGCATTATCAACCCTAGCCGACGGGGAGACTCAACCTAGCATCCATGCTAAAACTTAGGGCTCGAGCGCTTCATTTATTTATGCTCAGGGTCTGCGCCTGGCTTTGTACAAAGGGTTACATGCCTTGCCGGCAAGGCTTGTATAAAAGGTGGTTCGCCGGGAGGCCCGGCAACCATGCCTTATGGATAAAACTTGCGAAGATGTTCGATGTTCTAGGAGTTGCTCGCTGGAATGCCATCTTCGGTCTCTAGGTGGACTGCGCTAGGCCTGGTGACTCGTATTACCCGATAAGGGCCTTCCCACTTTGGCGTCAACTTGTTGGAATTCTTGGCTGACTGAATGTGCCGAAGAACAAGGTCGCCTTCCTCAAAGCTTCGGGCATGAACCTTGCGGCTATGGTAGAGGCGCAAGGCTTGCTGGTAGCGTGCTGCTCGTACAGCCGCCCGAAGATGATCTTCCTCAAGGAGCGTTGCGTCATCTTGCCGCAATTTCTCTTCCTCACGCTCATCATAAGCGAGCACTCGAGTTGACCCGTATGTGAGTTCCGTGGGGAGGACTGCTTCTGCCCCATAAACGAGGGAGAAGGGTGTCTGGCCAGTGACTCGATTTGGCGTCGTTCTAATTGACCAAAGAACCGCATGCAATTCATCAATCCAGCATCGTCTGCACCTGTGTAGCCTATCAAAAGTCCTTGTCTGGAGGCCTCGCAACACTTCAGCATTTGCCCTCTCAGCCTAGCCGTTGCTCCGTGGATGTGCAACAGAAGCAAAACAGACCTTGCTGCCGAGGTCCTGGATGTACGGCATGAAGGCATGGCTCGTGAACTGTGTGCTGTTGTCGGTGATGATTCTATTTGGCACACCGAAACGGCAGACTAGCCCCTTGAAGAATTTGACGGTTGATTGTGTTGTCACCTTTCTCACTGTCTCCACCTCCGACCACTTTGTGAACTTGTCGATTGCAACGTACAAGTACTCAAAGCCACTGACAGCACAGGGAAAGGGGCCTAGTATGTTGAGCCCCCAGACCGAGAATGGCCAGGAAAAAGTGATTGTTTGGAGCGCTTGAGCTGGTTGATGAAGCTTCTTCGAATGGAACTGACACGCTTCACACTTGGTTACTAGTGTCATTGCATCTTGGAGGGCAGTGGGCCAGAAGAAACCTTGCCGGAACGCTTTGCCGGCAAGGGCCCTTGACCCTATGTGGGTGCCACATATGCCTCCGTGTATCTCTACCAACGACTCCAGTCCTTCCTCCCGGGGAATGCACTTCAATTTCACACCGTTTGGTCTTTTTCTGTACAGGAAGTCATCGACGAACTGATACATGGTAGACCGACGGGGTACTTTCTCCGCTTCTTCATGCTCCTCAGGGAGTTCCCCTGTTTGGAGGAATCGGACGGTATGTTGTGCCCATGCCGGAGCCTGAGGCTTGACGGCAAGGACTAAAGGCACTTCCTCTGCCATGGGAGTCGTTGTCTCTATAGCCAGGACTTGACGCCCCACCGAAGTCGGTTGCCCCATGGCTGGCTCGGTGTCCACGGCAACATCCTTGCCGGTGGCTCCTGGGAGCTCGGCGGGAAAGTACTTGCCGGGACCCGATTTCCTTTGCTTGTTCTGCTCTTTTCATGGTTCAACGGATGGTTGAGTCAGTCGAAGCAAAAAAGTACCTGGTTCCACAGGTAGTTTGAAGGCAGCGCGCTTCGACAGGTAGTCGGCGATGTCGTTCTCCACTCAGGGATTATGCTCCGCCTGTATACCGTCAAAGCGCTCCTCCAGCTTCCTCACCTCATCTATGTAGGCCTCCATCAACAGGCTTTGATAATCTTTGTTGACTTGCCTAACAACAAGCTGTGAATCACCCCTGACGATGAGCTTCTTGATCCCGAGGTCTGCTGCGATCTTGAGACCGGCAAGCAGACCCTCGTATTCAGTAGTGTTGTTCGTGGACATCTCCCTGGGAAAGTGCATCTGGATTACATAATTGAGGTGCTCTCCGGTGGGTGCAACGAGTAGCACACCAGCACCGGCGCCTTGCAGCGAGAAAGCCCCGTCAAAGTACATAATACAATTGTGACTTGCCTCCTTGCCGGGGAGGGCGGTTTCCTGGATCTCTTCATCAGGCGTTGAGGTCCACTCAGCAATGAACTCTACCAAGACTCTGCTCTGGATTGTTCAAGTACTTTCGAACTTCAAACCAAAGCTTGACAGTTCCACGACCCCCTCCACAATCCTCACGGTTGTGTCTGGGTTATGCAATATCCGTTGCAACGGGAGGCGGGTGACGACGGTGATTTCGTGTGCTTGGAAGTAATGACGCGGCTTCCTCGAGGCCATAAGGAGGCCGAAGAGCAATATCTGCACAGCGGAGTACCTTGACGTAGCCCCCTACAAGAGGGAGCTGACAAAGTAAACTAGGTGTTGCATCATCTTCTTCTTCTGCAGCACTTCGTTTGGTTGCACATGCCCCGTCCCGCCAGCATCAGACTCTGCCGCGGGCATTCCCTTGTTGGCGCCAGGCCCTGTCGGGGGGGGGACTCTGGTTTGCCATCCGCCAGTCCTTCCATTGCCACTGCCTCTTCGTCGACCTCTCTCTGCGCCACTAGAGCGGCACTGACCACTTGACTCGTTGCTGCCGGATACATCAGCAATTGCTCTTGTGGTTTAGGCACAACCAGTATCGGTGTAGAGCAGAGGTATTTCTTCAGATCCTGCAGCGTGGCTTCGGCCTCTGGGGTGCATTCCATTGGGCCTGCCTTTTTCAAGATTTTGAAAAGGGAAGGGCGCGCTCAGCAGACTTGGAGATGAATCTACTCATGGCGGCAACGCAACCAGTGAGCCGACGCACATCCTTGATCCGCTTGGGCGCCTCAATCTGCTCAATAGCCTTGATCTTGTCTGGATTCGCCTCGATCCCATGCTGTGACACAAAGAACCAAGAAATTTGTCGGACGGAACGCCGAAGACACACTTCTCAGGGTTCAACTTGAGGTTGATCCTGTGCAGATTTGCAAATGTCTCTTCCAAATCTTGTACAAGTGTTGCCTTGTCCTTGGTTTTGACCACTATGTCATCCATATAAGCTTCCATATTTCTATGTAGCTAGGGCTCAAAACCAATCTGGACTTCCCTTGCAAACGTCGAGCCAGCACTCTTCAACCCGAAAGGCATCCGTAAAAAGCAATACGTGCCACATGGGGTGATGAATGCTGTCTTCTCTTTGTCTTCTCTTGTCATGAAGATCTGGTGGTACCCCGAGTAGGCGTCAAGGAATGATAACAGATCACACCCGGTCGTGGAGTCAACAATCTGGTCAATGCATGGCAACGGGAAAGGGTCCTTGGGACAAGCCTTATTGATATATGTGTAGTCAATACACAGCCTCCACTTCCCATTTGCCTTGCACACCACCACCAGATTGGCCAACCACGTTGGATGGAGTACTCGTCTCACCAAGCCTGCCGCTTCTAACTTCCTGATCTTCTCCGTGATGAACTCCTGTCGTTCCAAAGCTTGCTTCCTGACCTTCTACTTGACAGGTCACGCATGAGGACAGACAGCAAGATGGTGCTCAATCACCTCCTTGGGGACGCCGAGGATGTCGGATTCTTGCTATGCAAACACGTCGACATTCGCCCGCAGGAAGGTGACGAGCCCGCTTTCCTAATTGCTATCTAGGGTGGAGTTTATGGTGAAAGCACCTCCCGTGCCATCCTCCCCAACGGACACCCTCTTGGTCTCTGGTGGCGCTGCTCTGGATCTCTTGCTCTTCCGGTGGAGCTCTCTGGCACGTCCTCGACGGTAGCACAACACTCCGAAGAGGTGCGCTTACTAGAGTGGGTGCGAGAGGTCTTGTTGGTCTTCTTCCCTGTCGGGGCTCCAGCGGCAGGAGCGAGTGCCTTGGCAGCAGCCGCTGCAACTGCTTCCCAGTAGAGTTGGTCGGCGCAGATCAGTGCGTCTTTCTTGTCGGAGGGGACGGTGATGATGGTCATCATCCCAGGCATCTTCAGCGTGTTGTAGGCGTAATGTGACGCCGTCATGAACTTGGCTAGTGTCGGGCGGCCGAGGATCCCGTTGTAGGGCAAGGGGATCTCGGCTACATCGAAAACAATCCTCTCCGTCCTGTAGTTTAACTCGCCTCCAAACGTCACGGGCAGCGTGACCTTGCCCTTCGGCTGACTCCTCCCCGGGTTGACCCCATGAAACGTGCCCATCTCTTCGAGGTCTCCATCAGGAATCTGCAGCCTTTTGATCACAACGGGCAAGATCAAGTTTAGACCAGCACCGCCATCAACTAGCATCTTCGTCACCTTGAGGTTGCATATTTGTAACATCCCAAATTTTCAATTTGGAATGTTATACACTAGATCATCATTGCATATCATATTTTATTTGCATTTTGGTTGATCCTAGAAAATTCTACGCAACTCAATGACCCTTGAAGAGAGTTGGGGGTTTCGTTATTTTCATATTTGAGTTTTCTCAAATTTTGAAAATAGGATCATTTGATTTTATTTATTTTATCTTCAATTATTTCTATTACAAAAATATGAGAGAGGGAATAAAATGACTTTCCCAAAATAAAGAAATATTGAGGATTTAATAAAAAAATCAAATAAGATTTTATTTGGATTCATTTCCTATTTTATTTGAATTAGGGAAAAATGCGCGTTTTTCAAAATTTCATTTAGGCCCCAAATAAATGTTCATCCTGTGCGGCTTGATTTTAGAAGCTGGGGAAAACTTATTTCGGGATTTTTGGAGTCCGTTTAGTATTCCTTTTTTTCTGAGCGTAATTATTTGAAAAAAATAAAAAAAGAGTCCGAACCGACCTTGGGCCGTAACCGGCCAGGACTCCGCCTGGCCGGGCCCTTTATATAGCGCCCCGAGGCCCGAGGCCAGCCCAAGCCGCCCGCTGCCCCCGAACCCTAACCCTAGCGCGTCACCGCCGCACGCGCCGCCGCCCCGCCCGCGCCGCCGCCCGCCGCAACCCCACCGCCGCCCGCCGCCGCCGGATCCGCCGCTGCGGAGGTAGATCTCGTCGCCGGGTTTTTTTAAACCGATCGGTTTTGTTCGGTTTTTTTAGTTTCGGTTTGTTTAAATAGATCGGTTTTTCCGGTTTAGTTAATTAGAGAGCGTCCGTCCGTTCATTTGTTTTAACGAACGTTCGTCGTTTTTCTTTTTCTCGGATTAAACCCGCGATTTTTCTGATCGCGATTCCTGATCCATTTTTCGTTCTAGTCTAACTTTTCGCTCGTTTATCGGAATCAGGCGATTCAAGCGCCTGGAGTTTCGTCTCGAAACCCTCTTTCCGTTTAACCAACTCAAACAAGTTTTTGCCACTGTAAAAATTGCCCTAGATCCAGAATAGTAAATGAAGCCTCTTTCTTTTGCCGTTTGTCTTTCGTTGCTTCGTTCGATTTGATTTCTTTTGCCAACCGGAGTTCTTAAGTTGAAATTTCTGGTTAGATCTTTTATTTGAGTTTTACCTGTGCATTAGTTGAGTACTTATTGTATGCTTGCTTGTTTGCGATAGAGTACCCGGAGTGCGCCGCTTGCTACTTCGAATCGCTAGGTTTTGCGGATCATCAGCAAGGCAAGTAACACTTTGATCATACCTCCTACTACCCAGTTTTATTGCATTAGATCAATCCTCACACATTGCATGATTACGATCTAATTAAATTGTGGGTTTGGGAAGTATATGAGGTAGTACCTATTACCTGTTATTATCAAACCTTTGGGAGTTACTTCTACATTTGCTTATTGTGCCATGCTATGCTAGTAGACGTGGATTGGGTGAGTGTATCCATGACAGATGTGAGATTGTTAAATTAATGGTTTATCTTAGGTGGCAACTTTAATACACATCTGGGTGGATTGAGGCACCTGGGTATTCCAGTGATTGCCTGTTTTTCTTTTGGACCGCCACCCAGTCTCAAAGGGATCATGAGATTATTCATGCTAGAAACTTCCGTGTGCAGCCACAAGCTACTATGGGCTCTAGCATAGTTGATTAAGTTATGCGAACTCTTACAGTGGTAGACTAGCAGATGTAGGGGAAAGTAGGTGTAACGGTCTACCCGATCGTAAGGTGCTAGCGCTTCTAAAAGACTATGTCTCGGTCATCCGTTTCTCAAACACCATGTAGTGCGAGAATCCCAACGGAGGAGATCGAGTCTTGTGGGGAAAAGTGCGCAAACCTCTACAGAGTGTATAAAATAATCATGGTTAGCAGTGTCCCCGGTTATGGACATCTTGAGTATCTAGTACTTGGATTATCATGTGAATCTCATCATGTTACTCTAAAAATTAATTTTGTTGGGTTATGTTTAATGATGATGCTTAATTGGGATTGAGAATGCTGTCAACCATTCTCAATGTTTAATAACTACCATGATAGTTAAATAAAATTTATTCCTTTGCAGTAGGGAAAAATTGGCTTTACGCAAAACTGTAACCATAGAGCTTTCCACCAGCCAAATATGCATATAGAATAGCCTGTTTCATTCCATTACTCTCTATGTGTTATTTTGCCAGCATATTCCATGTGCTGACCTGTTTCGTGCTGCAACGTTAATGTTGCAGACTTTTCAAACGATGATTAAGGTGCCTTTAGGTCGTGGTTCTATACTCGGTGATGCCGTTGGAGTTGATGGACTCACTTATCTTCCAAGCCTTCCGCTGTTATCGTTATTAGATGGCCTTAAGCCATATTTATTGTAATAAGTTCTCTTTTGAGACACTCGATGTAATAAGTGTGTGATTGCTACTCTGTTATAAATCCTTCAAGTACTGTGTGCTGTCAGCATTACTGATCCAGGGATGACACCTGAGCACAGAGATTGGACCGTTTGAGGTCTGGTCGCTACAAGATGGTATCAGAGCACACGCTGACTGTAGGACACGACCACTAAGCTAAGAGACCTAGATCACTACTCACTTTCTTCTCTTTCTGACTTCTCATCTCTTTTGCTCTTTTAGGATGGCGGATGCAAGGAACAAGTTCACGTAACCAGATGAAGATACACCCTTTGGACGTCACTTGAAGGAAGTCACTAGATACCTGAACATAGGAGTACCAAGCTTCACCGGGACTTACAACGCCACTTTACCTGAAGAAGAGCGCTGGATGATTCAAGTTCAAGTTCCAGGAAGGACGTTCATGCCAGTCACTGAGCCCATAGAGTTTTGTTTTGATGCACCAACCTGGAGTCTAGGAAAGAGCATGGCAACTCACATCACCATGGGACGCATTGGAGAAGTCTACCTCAATGATCTCAAGGATACTATCTACCAGATTTGTGGGCGCCGAGATGAGCACTGGGAGATGATCAGTACCAGGAAGGATAGATCAATCGTAGCTTTTATCCAGGAGTTAAACCAGCACATTCGACGTCAGGAGAACCAGATGTGCGCCGACATGATAGATCTGAAGAAGGCAAAAACAAGAATCAAGGAACTGTAGGAAGAACTCAAGGCTACCCGTGAAGATTATGAAGAGGAAATTGAAGTATTAGTGGAGAAGAATGACGATCTGATCAAGAAGATTGGAATATTCATGGGAGGACCGACACTAGTAGAAGAAGACGAAGAACCCAAGGAGATTCGCCCAGAAGACTACATCATCATTGACGACATCGACTCGGATCCAGATGATAGCGATGATGACTATGTTGATGAAGCTGGAGCAGATATAAGGGAGTCTGCAACCGAAGAATATTTCTAGTAGACCACCCCAACAGTAGTAGTAGTCCACCATGTAAATATAGTAGTCCGAGCACTTTCTCGATAGTTAGATCGAGTGTATGCCCTTGTTGATTGATTGAATGAAGTGAATTGTTTGCTTTTGCCTCATGTGCATATGGGTAGTGAGGGAGTCCTGGATTAGGGGGTGTTCGTGTAGCCGGACTATACCTTCAGCCGGACTCCTGGACTATGAAGATACAAGATTGAAGACTTCGTCCCGTGTCCGGATGGGACTTTCCTTGGCGTGGAAGGCAAGCTTGGCGATGCGGATATTCAAGATCTCCTACCATTGTAACTGACTCCATGTAACCCTAACCCTATCCGGTGTCTATATAAACCGGAGGGTTGTAGTCCGTAGGCAATCAACTCCATATACAACAATCATACCATAGGCTAGCTTCTAGGGTTTAGCCTCCTTGATCTCGTGGTAGATCTACTCTTGTACTACCCATATCATCAATATTAATCAAGCAGGACGTAGGGTTTTACCTCCATCAAGAGGGCCCGAACCTGGGTAAAACATCGTGTTCCCTGCCTCCTGTTACCATCCGGCCTAGACGCACAGTTCAGGACCCACTACCCGAGATCCGACGGTTTTGACACCGACATTGGTGCTTTCATTGAGAGTTCCTCTGTGTCGTCGCCTTTAGGCCCGATGGCTCCTTTGATCATCAACAACGATACGGTCCAGGGTGAGACTTTTCTCCCCGGACAGATCTTTGTCTTCGGCGGCTTCGCTCTGCGGGCCAATTCGCTCGGCCACCTGGAGCAGATCGAAAGCTACGCCCCTGGCCATCAAGTCAGGTTTGGAAGCTTAAAATACACGGCTAACATCCGCGGAGACTTGATCTTCGACGGGTTCGAGCCACGGCCAAGCGCGCCGCATTATCTCGAGGGGCATGACCTAGCTCTGCCTCCGGATAGTGTCCTGGAGGCCGCACACGCATCGGTTCCGACCCCTAACTCGGAGCCCATTGCGCCAATCGAGGATGAGCGGTTGGACGTCACCTCAGGGGCTGCGATCCCGAAAGCGATCGAGCCGAACGCTAGCCCCGCACTCTGCACGACCTATGACTCCGAGGAACCGGACTCCTCCCCGGACTCTGAACCCCCCCCCCCCCCCCCCCCCCCCCCCCCCCCGCGCCCCTGCCAATCGAATCCGATTGGGCGCCGATAATGGAGTTCACCGCCACAGACATCTTTCAGCATTCGCCTTTTGGCGACATCCTGAATTCTCTTAAGTCTCTCTCTTTATCAGGAGAGCCCTGGCCGGACTACGGTCAGCGAGAGTGGGATACGGACGATGAGGAAATTCAAAGCCCACCCACCACCCACTTTGTAGCCACTGTCGACGATCTAACCGACATGCTTGACTTCAGCTCCGAAGACATCGACGGCATGGACGACGATGTAGGAGACGAACAGGAACCAGCACCTGTAGGGCGCTGGAAGGCCACCTCGTCATATGACATATATATGGTGGATACTCCAAAAGATGGAGATGGCGATGGAACAGTGGGGGATGACGCCCCCAAGAAACAGCCAAAGCGCCAGCGTCAGCGGCGCCGCTCTAAATCCCGCCAAAGCAAAAACGGTGATTCCGGCACGGGAGATAATACTACCCCGGATAGCGCTGAAGAACACCCACCTCAGCAAGATTCGGCACAGGAAGATGGAGAAGCCAGCCCTCATGAGAGAGCGGCAGACCGAGAGGTCGAGGATGATAACTATACACCTCCCTCTGAAGACGAGGCAAGCCTCGATGACGACGAATTCGTCATACCATCAGACCCCGCCGAACAAGAGCATTTTAAACGCAGGCTTTTAGCCACGGCAAGCAGCCTCAAGAAAAAGCAGCAACAGCTTAGAGCTGCCCAAGATTTCCTAGCTAACAGATGGACTGAAGCCCTTGCGGCCGAAGAGTATGAACTCGAACGCCCCTCCAAGAGTTACCCGAAGCGCAAGCCGCTACCCCGATCAGAGGAGGAAGCACCTACATCACTAGCGCATGACATGGCAGACCGGCCACCTCGCGGCCGCGACAGAGAGGCCTCTCGGCCCTCCACCCAAGCCATGCCCCGACGCCGCTCAACTAAGGCACGGGAAAATGTGCCCGACCTGCGAGACATACTGGAGGATAAGGCAAGACAAACAAGATCGATCTATGGATCGCGTAGGCGCCCTACGGCATGTGACAATGATCTTCACGCCGGATACAACAAATCCGGCCGGGCCGAACACAGCAGACATAGCTCTTCCAAGCTGCGTCGTGATATAGCCCAGTACAGAGGCGCCGGACACCCGCTATGCTTCACGAATGAAGTAATGGATCATAAAATCCCAGAGGGTTTCAAACCCGTAAACATCGAATCATACGATGGCACAACAGATCCGGCGGTATGGATCGAGGATTATCTCCTTCACATCCACATGGCACGCGGCGATGATCTACACGCCATCAAATACCTCCCGCTCAAACTTAAAGGACCGGCCCGGCATTGGCTTACCAGCTTGCCAGCAGACTCAATCGGTTCTTGGGAGGACCTGGAAGCCGCATTCCTTGACAACTTCCAGGGCACTTACGTGCGACCGCCGGATGCCGACGACTTAAGCCACATAATTCAGCAGCCAGAGGAATCGGCCAGACAATTCTGGACACGGTTCCTAACAAAGAAAAACCAGATAGTCGACTGTCCGGACGCAGAGGCCCTAGCAGCCTTCAAGCATAACATCCGCGACGAGTGGCTTGCCCGGCACCTGGGACAGGAAAAGCCGAAATCCATGGCAGCCCTCACGACACTCATGACCCGTTTTTGCGCGGGAGAAGACAGCTGGCTATCTCGCAGTAGCAAGTTATCAAAGAACCCTGGTAATTCGGATACCAAGGACAAAAGTGGCAGGACATGTCGGAATAAGCAAAAATGCCACGTTAACAGTGACAGCAATGAAGACATGGCAATCAACGCCGGATTCAAAGGCTATAAATCCGGTCAGTGGAAAAAGCCATCCAAAAGGAATACTCAGGGCCCGTCCAGTTTGGACCGAATACTCGATCGCTTGTGCCAGATACATGGCACCCCCGAAAGGCCACCCAATCACACTAACAGGGATTGTTGGGTGTTCAAGCAGGCAGGCAAGTTAAGGGCCGAAAAAAGAGACAAGGGGCTGCACATCGACGACGAGGAGCCCAAGCCGCCAAACAACAATGGATAGAAGGGCTTTCCCTCACAAGTGTGGATGGTGAACATGATATACGCAACCCACATTCCCAAGCGGGAGCGGAAGCATGCGCTACGGGACGTATACGCGATAGAGCCAGTCGCCCCAAAGTTCAACCCATGGTCCTCCTGCCCGATCACTTTTGATCGAAGGGACCATCCCGCTAGCATCCGTCATGGCGGCTTCGCCGCATTGGTTCTCGACCCAATCATCGACGGATTTCATTTCACAAGAGTCCTCATGGACGGCGGCAGTAGCCTGAACCTGCTTTATCAGGATACAATGCAGAAAATGGGCATAGATCCCTCAATGATTAAGCCCACAAGAACGACCTTTAAAGGCGTTATACCAAGTGTAGAAGCCAACTGTACAGGCTCAGTAACACTTGACGTGGTCTTCGGATCCCCGGACAATTTCCGAAGCGAAGAGTTAATCTTCGATATAGTCCCGTTCGCAGTGGCTATCACGCCCTGCTCGGACGAACCGCATTCGCAAAGTTCAATGCGGTGCCGCACTATGCATATCTCAAGCTCAAGATGCCAGGCCCTCGAGGAGTAATTACGGTCAACGGAAACATCGAACGCTCCCTCCGTACGGAGGAGCATACGGCGGCTCTCGCAGGGGAGGTACAAAGTAGCCTTCTCAGGCAATTCTCCAGTCCGGCCATTAAAAAGCCAGACACTGCCAAGCGCGCCCGGAGTAACCCACAGCAGGACCGCCTGGCACACTCTGAGAAAGCGTAGCAATGCGGCCCCAACCCCAGCTTTCGCGACATAGCGAAACCTGTACCTCGCATACATAACTATGCCCTTGAAATACCATGGGCACAGGGGAAGGGGCACAATAACGGCATGCCCAAAATACGGCTTAAAACAGACTAGGGGCTGCCGGATTCCTTTTTTTATTTTTTTTTCTTACTTTCAGGACTCCATACTTCGGACGACCTGTTCGGCAATTCGCCTGCCGCATAAACGATGCAAGATCCAGGGAGACAGACAAGCCATGCCGCATTATGGAACTCCCAGGTGGTCTCTGTTACGAGCGATATACCTGTTTTAAATACAATTCCGCGGCCTGCCCCTGGTCAGGACATACTGAATAGTCCAATATCTTTTGCTTACCGCACTATTTGCATCGTTCGGCTTTGATAAATAGCCTCTCTATAGACAATGCTTAGCTTCTTGTCTATTTTTTACATTATCCTCTTTTCACATATATGTTTATTAAATGACATGATTGCACCCGTACACCATGGTACAGCAAACACGCCAGGGGCTTCAGTACCCCTCATTATGGTGTGAGAAGTCCGTACACTTTCACAAGTGCGGCACCCCAAACTTAGAGCACTATATGCATCGGCTCCGAATCATGATTTGGGTCAATAGTTGGGTTTGCCCGGCTCCTATGTTTTGGTGCCTTACGTTCCGCTATATCGGCTAAGGTAGCACTAGGAGAACCACTGCGATTGTGCCCCGGTTCAGCTGGGTTAAGCACCTCAGTAGAGAAAGCTAAAACTGACTGTCATGATGAGGCGAGAGATCGGTCGCTGTTCGAGAGGTTTTTCGAGTCCCTAAAGACTTATGCCGCTTCGAGCGGGGAGCTGGCTTTGTCCGGCCAAGGCGTGGATAGCGCCCCGAACTCGGTCTTCCAAACTAGGGGCTTCGCCGAAATTTAAAATTATAGAGTTCTATGGATAAGTGAGAGTGTTCAAGCATTATAATCCGATTGCCTGGTTCGTTGTGCTGAGCGCCTCCCTCGAAGGACCCAACTATGGGAAAAAGAGCGCTCAGGTTTATCCCGAACACCCCAGCACTAGTGGCATGGGGGCAGAAGCCGACGACTGGCCATCTCTCAATTTTTTGATAAACGGCCGCACAGAAAGTAATATTTTAAATTCAATAAGCATTGCTTAGTGCATATGAACAAGTTTTCAGCGCACAGGATAAACACGAGCGAGTTCATTCAAATATCACATCTTTGGTACATTCATCCGCCACAAGGCGGGCACCTGCAAGAACATCCTTGTAGTAGTTCTTGGGCTTGCGATGCTCCTTCCCCGGCGGCGGCCCGTCCTTCAGAAGCTTCTCACCGTCCAGCTTACCCCAGTGCACCTTCGCACGGGCAAGGGCCCGACGGGCACCTTCGATGCAGACGGAGCGCTTGATGACCTCAAGCCTTGGACAGGCCTCCACCAGCCGCCGCACCAGCCGGAAATAGCTCCCAGGCAGGGCCTCTCCGGGCCACAGTCGAACTATGAAGCCCTTCATGGCCTGTTCGGCCGCCTTGTGGAGCTCGACCAGCTGTTTCAGCTGGTCGCTCAAAGGCACAGGGTGTCCGGCCTCAGAATACTGAGACCAGAACACCTTCTCCGTCGAGCTACCCTCTTCAGCTCGGGAGAATGTGGCGGCGTCGGATACGATGCGGGGAAGATCTGTGAATGCCCCTGGAGAGCTCCGGATTCGGGTAAGTAACAAGTAGTTTACTTTTATATTTCTGCTTTGCATGAAGAATGCCTTACCCGCTGCTATCTTCCTCATCTCCTCCAACTCTTGGAGGGCCTTTTGGGCTTCGGCCTTGGCAGACTTGGCAGTCTCAAGGGCCGTCGCGAGCTCGGATGCTTGCACCTTTGACTCAAGCTCCAAACTCTCATGTTTTTTCATGAGAGCCTGAAGCTCTTGCTGCACCTCGCCGACCTGAGCCCCAAGTCTGTCTCGCTCGGTGCGCTCCGTGGCCGTTTTCTTTTCGGCTTCAGACAGCGCCTGCTTAAGGGTCGCCACCTCAGTCGTGGCCCCTACAATAAGTAGTACAATCCTGTTATTTTTTTTGCAATCACGCCTTTTTATAGGCACTTTTTCTGTAAGGTATTTCTTACCTTCTCTCTCCTCGAGCCGCCGCCTGGCAAGGCCGAGCTCTCACTCGGTCCGCTCGAGGTCCTACTTTAGGACATCCACCTCCGCAGTCAGTGCAGCGATGGATAGCAGCGAAGCCTGCATACGCATATTGACTCTTTTTGTTAGACTCCTGCAAAATTTAATAGATCCTCTATTTGGCTTTTCTTTCCGAACGCCAAACAGAGCATCAGGGGCTACTGTCTATGCGGTAATATTTTTACATATTTTTACTTACCTCGAAGCCTGTTAGAAGGCTAGCGCAAGCTTCAGTCAGTCCGCTCTTGGCAGACTGAACCTTCTGGATCACCGTACTCATAATAGTACGGTGCCCCTCGTCGATGGAGGCGCCGTCAAGCACCTCCAGCAGATTGTCCGGCACCTCCAGTTGGACGGAGGCCGCCGGCTCAGAAGGCTTGCTCCTCTTGGAAGGAGTTCGCCTACCGCGGTCCGGAACTGTGGAAGATTCCGGCGCCGTGTCCGGCACAAAGCCGGACTTGGAGCCCTGGGGGGCCTTATCCCCTTCACTCCTGGAGTCCGGGAGGTTGCCTGCGGCTCCTCCGGGACCACCTCCTCCTGCCCCGGAGCTTGCCGCGACGCCACTTCGGCATCGTCTGCAGTGCGGGGGGAGACAGCGGGCGGAACTGAGTTCACGTCCGATGAGTCCAGCGAGCCGCCCGACGATTCGTCGAATTCGGCCCGGGGCGGACTGCATAATTACATTCGACATTAGGGAAAGTTGTGCAACAAAGGAACATCATGAGTTATTCTGATATCCGAACTTACGATTTCGCCGGACGCTTGGCCCTGTTTGGCCACTCCTCTTTGCCCTCTTCGGTGTTGGGGGCGTAGTCCGGCGGAGGGGTCTTCCTTTTCCTAGACCCCTCAGCCTCCCCCGTTGGGGCGGCCTTCCTCTTCTCTCCTCCCTCCGCTGGGGGGAGAGTTTTCTTCTTCCTCCTCCTCGTTTTAGCAGGAGGAGGGCGTCTCGGGCTCGTCAGATGATGAGTCCGACATCACCATGTTACGGGCACTCTTTCGAGTCCCGATGGTCTTCTTCTTCTTGGCCTTCTTCTCCGGCACCACATAAGGCGCCGGAACCAGCAGCTTCACTAGTAGAGCTGGGGCTGGGTCTTCGGGCAGCGGAGCCGGACAGTTAATCGGTCCGGATATCGCTCGCCAAGCCTGTCAAAGGTAAGGGAGTTTAGATCCCGCATAGAGTCAAACTATGAAAAAAGCTTAACATCCTGTAAAAGGTGAAGATAGCTTACCTCGCTAGCGTGACGCTGCGAGCTATATCCGCAGTCCTCGGAAGCGAATGCGGGAGCCTCGGCGCCCTTGAATAGCACCTTCCAGGCATCTTCGTACGTCATGTCGAAGAGCCTGCTAAGGGTTTGGTGCTGCACCGGGTCGAACTCCCATAGATTAAAATCCCGTCGTTGGCACGGGAGGATCCGGCGGACGAGCATAACCTGGATTACATTAACAAGCCGGATTGGCTTGTTCACCAGGGACTGGATGCATGTTTGCAATCCGGTCACCTCTTTTTCATCACCCCACGACAGGCCCGTCTCTTTCCAGGACATAAGCCACGTGGGGGATCCGGATTGGAACTCAGGGGCTGCGATCCAGTTTGGATCGCGTGGCTCGGTGATGTAAAACCACCCGGATTGTCACCCCTTTAGGGTCTCCACAAAAGAGCCCTCGAACCATAGGACGTTGGCCATCTTGCCCGCCATAGTGCCTCCGCACTCCGCCTGGCTGCCACGCACCACCTTGGGCTTGACGTTGAAGGTCTTGAGCCAGAGGCCGAAATGAGGGCGGACGCGGAGGAAGGCCTCGCACACGACGATAAACGCCAAGATGTTGAGGATGAAGTTCGGGGCCAGATCGTGGAAATCCAGGCCGTAGTAGAACATGAGCCCCCAGACAAATGGGTGGAGTGGAAAACCCAGTCCGCAGAGGAAGTGGGGAAGAAATACTACCCTCTCATGGGGCTTTGGGGTGGGGAGAAGCTGCCCCTTTTCGGGAAGCTGGTGCGCGATGTCCTTAGACAGGTATCCGTCCTTCCTTAGCTTCTTGACTTGGCCCTCCGTAGCGGAGGAGACCATCCACTTGCCTCCCGCTCCGGACATTGCTGGAGAAGGTTGAGGTGGGAAGTGCGGGCTTGGGCGCTGGAGCTCGAGTGCGCAGGAGATGGATAGGCAAAGGAGGAAGAAGGCGTAGGTAAAAAGGTGGATCCTTATCCCCTTATATGGGCGGATGCGGTTGTGCGTCCCCACCAGCCTAGTAAAACTCGCCTGCCTCCCAAGCGCCATGATAAATGGCGCGGTTGGGTTACCCACGTCCATATTGATGAGAATCCCGTAAAGGGGGTACACGATCTCTGCTTTGACAAGACGTGCCAAGGAAACCGCCTCGCAAAACATGCTGAGGTGGAAAAGTAAAAACGATTCGAGTAAAGGACTTGGCCGTAGTGCGATGACGCACTGCGGAATACGTCAGCAGATTTGATTTGTGTTAATATTATTCTCTCTATGGCAATATGTGGAAGCTTATTTTGCAGAGCCGGACACTACTCTTGGTGTTTACAATCTTCTATGAAGGACTTGGAGGAGGAACCCGCCTTGCAATGCCGAAGACAATTTGCGCGCCGGACTCATCGTCATTGAAGCCTAGTTCAGGGGCTACTAAGGGAGTCCTGGATTAGGGGGTGTTCGGGTAGCCAGACTATACCTTCAGCCGGACTCCTGGACTATGAAGATACAAGATTGAAGACTTCGTCCCGTGTCCAGATGGGACTTTCCTTGGCGTGGAAGGCAAGCTTGGCGATGCGGATATTCAAGATCTCCTGCCATTGTAACCGACTCCATGTAACCCTAACCCTATCCGGTGTCTATATAAACCGGAGGGTTGTAGTCCATAGGCAATCAACTCCATATACAACAATCATACCATAGGCTAGCTTCTAGGGTTTAGCCTCCTTGATCTCGTGGTAGATCTACTCTTGTACTACCCATATCATCAATATTAATCAAGCAGGACGTAGGGTTTTACCTCCATCAAGAGGGCCCGAACCTGGGTAAAACATCGTGTTCCCTGCCTCCTGTTACCATCCGGCCTAGACGCACAGTTCGGGACCCACTACCCGAGATCCGCCGGTTTTGACACCGACAGGTAGTGTTTTCTCTTTAGACCCCCCTCTATTCTTAAATCTCATCTTTTCTAAACCCTCAGATGCCTCCGAGACGTGACCCCGGATTTACCTTCCCACCGGAGCTCACTCAGTTGATCCAGCAGCAAAACACATTGATGCAGTTGCTAGTCCAGAACTAGAATCAGGGGAACAACAACAACAACCCGCCGCCACCACCACTTGTTGATCATTTAGCCCGTTTTCTTAGGCTGAATCCGCCGGTGTTTTCTAGTAGCACCGAGCCGATAGTAGCAGATGATTGGCTCCGCAAGACAGCAAGGGAGTTGACCACCGCAGGATGCACAGATGCGGAAAAAGTGAAGTTTGCCGCGCATCAGCTTGAAGGACCCGCAGCATCATGGTGGGAGAATTTCACAGCCACTTTCCCTGTCGACATTGTCATGTGGGACCAATTTCAGCAGGCTTTCCGTACTGCCCATGTTTCAGCAGGAGCTATGGCCATGAAGAAGCGAGAGTTTCGCAACTTGCGCCAAGGAGGACGGACAGTTGGCCAGTATGTGGAGGACTTTAGTAAATTAGCACGTTATGCCTCAGATGACATTGCTACGGATGCAGCTAAGCAGGAGAAGTTTCTGGAAGGACTGAATGATGAGTTGAGCATGCAGTTGATGGTAGCAACCTTCAACAACTACCAGGAGTTGGTAGATCATGCTCTCGTGATTAAAGGGAAGCAGCAGCAGATTGAGAACCGCAAGAGGAAGTATGGACAAGGGAAGTACAATTTAGGAGCTCAGCAGAAGCCACATTTTACCCCTAGAACAGGAGGACATTTTTAGCATACCCATGGAGGAGATAGCTCGCACAATCACAATGGCACCAAGAATGGTAATGGGAATGGAGGAAGCAACGGCCAGAACCGCACCAACCCATCGACCCCAGCCAAGAGAGACCTAAGCCAAGTCACTTGTTTTAAGTGCCAGAAGACCGGACATTATGCCAATGAATGTCCTGAATCACATAACGGTAATGGCAATGGAAGCTCTGGGAAGAAGCTGAACCCTTTCAACAGGGGACAGGTGAACCACGTTAACGTAGAGGAGGTTGAAGAGCAGCCGGATGCAGTAATCGGTAAGTTTTTGGTTAAGTCATTTACTGCACTCGTTCTTTTCGATACTGGTGCATCGCATTCATACATATCAAGGGGATTTGTGGATAAGTATAACCTGCCCACCAAAGTTCTTAGAACACCTATGTTAGTAAGATCACCAAGAGCAGAGTATATGACTAGCCAAGGATGTTTTCAAGTTCCATTGAGTATAGGTAGGCATGTGTTTCCCTCGGATTTGATCGTTTTGGAATCACAAGGTTTGGATGTAATTCTGGGTATGGATTGGCTGTCAATGTATGGAGGAAACATCAATTGCGCCAGTAAGTCGATCTTGCCTACCACCCCAGAAGGGAGAAGGATCAAGTATGTATCCCGGCATGTGCCGAAGAGGACTCAAGTAAATTGTCTAACAGGAGTTGTGCAGGAGGAAGTACCAGTAGTGAAGGATTTCCCTGATGTATTTCCAGAAGAGTTGCCAGGCATGCCACCGGATAGAGATATTGAGTTTTTGATTGAGCTTTTGCCAGGCACAGGGCCAATATCAAAGAGACCATATAGGATGCCCGCAAAGGATTTGGTGGAGATTAAGGAGTTACTGGATAAAGGATATATTCGCCCAAGTTCTTTGCCTTGGGGATCGCCAGTATTTCTAGTGGAGAAGAAGGATGGATCGCTAAGGATGGTTGTTGATTATCGAGGATTGAATGAAGTAACCATCAAGAACAAGTACCCACTACCAATGATCAATGATCTGTTTGATCGATTGCAAGGAGCTAAGGTATTTTCGAAGATCAATCTGCGATCAGGATACCACCAGTTGAAGATTCGAGAACAGGATATACCTAAGACGGCTTTTACCACCAGGTATGGGATGTACGAGTATACCGTTATGTCGTTTGGTCTGACTAACGCACCTGCATATTTTATGAACATGATGAACAAAGTGTTTATGGAGTTTTTGGATAAGTTCGTCATGGATTTCATTGATGATATCCTTGTTTACTCGAAGAATGAGGAGGAGCATAAGGAGCATTTGCGTTTGGTACTTGGTAAGCTCAGAGAACACCAGTTATATGCCAAGTTTAGCAGATGTGAGTTTTGGTTGAAACAAGTTGGATTTCTCGGACACGTTATATCCAGAGAAGGTATAGCAGTAGATCCCACTAAGGTTGATACCGTGACAAATTGGGAAGCCCCAACAATAGTTGGAGAGATCCGGAGTTTTCTTGGACTCGCAGGATACTACTGGAGATTCATTGATAATTTCTCAAAGATTGCGAAGCCTATGACGGAGTTGTTGAAAAAGGATACCAAGTTCATATGGACTGAGGAATGTGAGGCTAGTTTCCAGGAGTTAAAGAAACGTTTGGTTACCTCACCTGTGTTGATTTTGCCAGATCAGACCAAGGATTATGAGGTGTATTGCGACGCTTCACGTCGAGGACTTGGAACAGTTCTTATGCAGGAAGGAAGAGTGGTTTCCTATGCCTCACGACAGCTTAAGCCGCATGAGTTAAATTATGCTATGCATGATTTGGAGTTAGCAGCCATAGTGCATGCGTTAAAAACTTGGAGACACTTTCTCATTGGAAACCATTGTGAAGTGTACACGGATCACAAGAGTTTGAAGTATATTTTCACGCAGAAGGAGTTGAACCTCAGACAATGGAGATGGTTGGAGCTCATCAAGGATTATGATATGAAATTGCATTATCACCCTGGAAAGGCTAATGTAGTAGCTGACGCATTGAGCCGTAAGAGCCATGTCAACACCCTAATGACGGGAGATTTACCAAGGGAGTTAGCCAAAAATCTTCGTGAGCTATGTTTGGAAATAGTTCCAAGGGGCTATGTAGCAGCATTGGAGATTTAGTCTACTTTAATGGATAAGATCAGAGAAGCTCAAAAGATTGACAAGGAGATTGCTTCTATTAAGGAGAAAATGAGCAAAGGAAAAGCTAAAGGATTTCGTGAGGATGATCACGATACCTTATGGTTTGAAGACCGTGTTTATGTACCAAATGATTCGGAGATCAGGAAGTTAATATTACAAGAGGCCCATGATTCACCATATTCGATTCACCCAGGAAATACCAAAATGTATTTGGATTTGAAGGACACCTTCTGGTGGACCGGAATTAAGAAGGATATTGCGGAGTATGTAGCAGTTTGTGATGTATGTCAGAGGGTAAAGGCAGAGAATCAGAAGCCAGCCGGATTGCTACAGCCATTGCCGATACCCGAATGGAAGTGGGATAAGCTAGGCATGGATTTTATTACAGGATTGCCCAGAACACGTTCAGGCTATGACTCGATATGGGTTGTAGTCGATCGTTTGACAAAGGTAGCTCATTTCATTCCAGTAAAGACTACCTATACCAGTGCAAAGTTGGCAAAGATATACATGACCAGGATCGTATGTCTGCATGGAGTTCCAAGGAGCATTGTATCAGATAGAGGAACCCAATTTACCTCAAAGTTCTAGAATCAGTTGCATGAAACTTTGGGTACCAGGCTAGAGTTCAGTACATCTTTCCATCCGCAGACAGATGGTCAGACTGAGAGAGTCAATCAGATTTTGGAGGATATGCTGAGAGCTTGTGCGCTAGATTACGGATCTAGTTGGGATGAGAATTTGTCATATACAGAGTTCTCTTACAACAACAGTTATCAATCCAGTTTGAAGATGGCCCCTTTCGAAGCCTTGTACAGAAGGAGGTGCAGGACCCCATTGTCGTGGGATGAAGTTGGAGACCGCCAGTTGTTTGGACCGGATCTGATTAAGGAGTATGAACAGAAAGTGAAATTGATTCGCGATAGGCTCAAGGTAGCTCAATCCAGGCAGAAGAGTTATGCAGATTCTAAACGCAAGGAGACAGTTTACGAAGTCGGAGACCGAGTTTATCTTCGAGTATCTCCACTTCGAGGAGTTAAGCTCTTTGGAGTTAAGGGAAAGTTAGCGCCATGTTTTGTAGGCCCATACAAAGTTTTGGAGCGTATGGGAGAAGTAGCCTATCAGTTGGAATTGCCCGAAGGATTGTCAGGAGTTCACGACGTGTTCCACGTTTCCCAGTTGAAGAAGTGCCACGCAGAGATGGTTGATATATCGCTGAGAGATACAATGCCACTGGAAGCGATTCAGATGGACAGTGATTTGACCTATGAGGAGAAACCAGTTAAGATTCTTGAGTATGCCAGCCGAGCAACCCGCAGCAAGGTTATCAAGTTTTGTAAACTTCACTGGAGCCACCACACGGAGGATGAAGCCACCTGGGAGCGAGAGGAAGATTTGCTGAAGGACCACCCTCACCTATTTTCTAGCCAACCCGAATCTCAAGGGCGAGATTCATCTTAAGGGGGGTAGGGTTGTAACATCCCAAAATTTCAATTTGGAATGTTATACACTAGATCATCATTGCATATCATATTTTATTTGCATTTTGGTTGATCCTAGAAAATTCTACGCAACTCAATGACCCTTGAAGAGAGTTCGGGATTTCGTTATTTTCATATTTGAGTTTTCTCAAATTTTGAAAATAGGATCATTTGATTTTATTCATTTTATCTTCAATTATTTCTATTACAAAAATATGAGAGAGGGAATAAAATGACTTTCCCAAAATAAAGAAATATTGAGGATTTAATAAAAAAATCAAATAAGATTTTATTTGGATTTATTTGCTATTTTATTTGAATTAGGGAAAAATGCGCGTATTTCAAAATTGCATTTAGGCCCCAAATAAATGTTCATCGTGTGCGACTTGATTTTACAAGCCGGGGAAAATTTATTTCGGGATTTTTGGAGTCTGTTTAGTATTCCTTTTGTTTTTCTCTGAGCGTAATTATTTAAAAAAAAGTCCGAACCGACCTTGGGCCGTAACCGGCCAGGACTCCGCCTGGCCGGGCCCTTTACATAGCGCCCCGAGGCACGAGGCCAGCCCAAGCCGCCCGCTGCCCCCGAACCCTAACCCTAGCGCGCCGCCGCCGCCCGCGTCGCCGCCCCGCCCGCCGCCGCCACCCCGCCCGTGCCGCCACCCGCCGCCGCGGAGGTAGATCTCGCCGCCGTTTTTTTTAAACCGATCGGTTTTCCGTCGGTTTTGTTCAGTTTTTTTAGTTTCGATTTGTTTAAATAGATCGGTTTTTCCGGTTTATTTAATTAGCGAGCGTTCGTCTGTTCGTTCGTTTTAACGAACATTCATCGTTTTTCTTTTTCTCGGATTAAACCCGTGATTTTTTTGATCGCGATTCTTGATCCATTTTTCGTTCTAGTCTAACTTTTCGCTTGTTTATCGGAATCAGGCGATTCAAGCGCCTGGAGTTTTGTCTCGAAACCCTCTTTCTGTTTAATCAACTCAAACAAGTTTTTGCCACTGTAAAAATTGCCCTAGATCCAGAATAGTAAATGAAGCCTGTTTCTTTTGCCGTTTGTCTTTCGTTGCTTCGTTCGATTTGATTTCTTTTGCCAACCGGAGTTCTTAAGTTGAACTTTCTGGTTAGATCTTTTATTTGAGTTTTACCTGTGCATTGGTTGAGTAATTATTGTATGCTTGTTTTTTGTGATGGAGTACCCGGAGTGCGCCGCTCGCTACTTCGAATCGCTAGGTTTTGCGGATCATCAGCAAGGCAAGTAACACTTTGATCATGCCTCCTACTACCCAGTTTTATTGCATTAGATCAATCCTCACACATTGTATGATTAGGATCTAATTAAATTGTGGGTTTGGGAAGTAGATGAGGTAGTACCTATTACCTGCTATTATCAAACCTTTGGGAGTTACTTCTATGTTTGCTTATTGTGCCATGCTATGCTAGTAGACGTGGATTGGGTGAGTGTATCCATGAAAGATGTGAGATTGTTAAATTAATGGTTTATCTAAGGTGGCAACTTTAATACACATCTGGGTGGATTGAGGCACCTGGGTATTCCAGCGATTGCCTGTTTTTCTTTTGGACCGCCACCCAGGCTCAAAGGGATCATGAGATTATTCATGCTAGAAACTTCCGTGTGCAGCCACAAGCTACTATGGGCTCTAGCATAGTTGATTAAGTTGTGCGAACTCTTACAGTGGTAGACTAGCAGATGTAGGGGAAAGTAGGTGTAATGGTCTACCCGATCGTAAGGTGCTAGCGCTTCTGAAAGACTATGTCTCGGTCATCCGTTTCTCAAACACCATGTAGTGCGAGAATCCCAACGGAGGAGATCGAGTCTTGTGGGGAAAAGTGCGCAAACCTCTGCAGAGTGTATAAACTAATCATGGTTAGCGTGTCCCCGGTTATGGACATCTTGAGTATCTAGTACTTGGATTATCATGTGAATCTCATCATGTTACTCTAAAAATTAATTTTGTTGGGTTATGTTTAATGATGATGCTTAATTGGGATTGAGAATGTTGTCAACCATTCTCAATGTTTAACAACTACCATGATAGTTAAATAAAATGTATTCCTTTGCATGAGGGAAAATTGGCTTTACGCAAAACTGTAACCATAGAGCTTTCCACCAGCCAAATATGCATATAGAATAGCCTATTTCATTCCATTACTCTCTATGTGTTATTTTGCCAGCATATTCCATGTGCTGGCCCGTTTTGGGCTGCAACGTTAATGTTGCAGACTTTTCAGACAACGATTAAGGTGCCTTTAGGTCGTGGTTCTATACTCAGTGATGTCGTTGGAGTTGATGGACTCACTTATCTTCCAAGCCTTCCATTGTTATCGTTATTAGATGGCCTTAAGCCATATTTATTGTAATAAGTTCTCTTTTGAGACACTCGATGTAATAAGTGTGTGATTGCTACTCTGTTATAAATCCTTCAAGTACTGTGTGGTGTCAGCATTACTGATCCAGGGATGACACCTAAGCACAGAGATTGGACCGTTTGAGGTCTGGTCGCTACAGTATTGTTGGCGAGACCAATAACGGCAAACACCCGACCACAGTTGTGCGATCAGGGTGGTCCTCAGCATCGAAAATGATAGGCGTGCTGGACCACTTCAGTGGCCTGTGAGCATCAAGTGATGGTTCCACTGCTGTGATCTCACGCGCCCACTACTTGAGCTAGCGGTGAGAAGTGTGCAGCGAGGCGCCACCATCGACGCACATGTCCTCCGTAGCCTTCTGTAAATCATGCTCGCCGGACTCGTCATCTTCGTCATGATCATCATCTCCTTGCTTCTTGTCGCGGCCCCGAGCGGGCCTCTTGCTGGTTATCCTTTACGTGGCGACCCCCTTGGCCGTCACGCTTCTTGCCAGATCCCTCGGCACCATCCTGGCCCTTCTCCTTGTCCCGCCTCTCATACTCAGCTTTTTGCTTCTCAGCAACCAGCTCGACTTGCCGGCAGTTCTGGAGGTTGTGGCCCTTGGTGCGGTGGATCTTGCAATATTGCTTGTCGGAGCCTCCTAGCTTGTCGGCAGCCGCCAAGGCCCGGCAAGCGGCGCACCCCGCAATTTCCTTGTTGGGGTCGTCTGCCTTAGCCTTCCTGGTAGCGCCGGTGTCCTCGGATCCCTCGATGGCAAGCATGGTATTGCCCTTGCGCTTCCTGTTGTGGCGCCGGCCCTTCTTCGTTGGGGTGGCTGTGTTTGTTGGGGAATGTAGCATGCAGTTTCAAAAATTTCCTATGATCACGCAAGATCTATCTAGGAGATGCATAGCAACGAGAGGGGAGAGTGTGTCTACGTACCCTCGTAGACCGAAAGTGGAAGCGTTTATCAACACGGTTGATGTAGTCGTACACCTTCACAATTTGTCCCGATCAAGTACCAAACGTACGGCACCTCCGCGTTCATCACACGTTCAGCTCGATGACGTCCTCGCCTTCTTGATCCAGCAAGAGGGGCGAAGTAGTCGATGAGTTCCGGCAGCACGACGGCGTGGTGACGCTGTTGGTGAAGAACAATCTCCGCAGGGCTTCGCCTAAGCACTACGAAAACTATGACGGAGGATACACTAGAGGGGACGGGGTTGCCGGCACATGGCTTGGTGTTTCTTCATCTGTCTTGGGTGCTAGCCCTACCCCTCTATTTATATGTTGAGCCTTGGGGTCGAAACTTGGAGTAAAAGCCTCCACAAAGTCGGTTTCACCCGAAAGGCAAGAGTCCTTCTCGGACTCGAGGGCCAGACGCCAGGGACATTGGCATCTGGCCCCTGGACTCCGCAAAACTTCCTTTTGCGCTTTCCAAAAACCTTGTGGGCTTTCCCCTTTGGCCCAAATAAAGTGTTCTCGTACCCAAACATTTCAGGAAACATCCGGAACCCCTTCCGGTGAATTCCGGAACCCTTCCGGAGACCAAACACTATTATCCCATATATCAAACTTTATCTACGGACCATTCTAGAGTTCCTCGTCATGTCTGTGATCTTATCCGGAACTCCGAACAACATTTGGTTACCAACATACATAACTCATCAATACTATATCGTCAATGAACGTTAAGCGTGCGGACCCTACGGGTTCGAGAACTATGTAGACATGACCGAGACACTTCTCTGGTCAATAACCAATAGAGGAACCTGGATGCCCATATTGGTTCCTACATATTCTACGAAGATCTTTATCGGGTCGAACCGCATAACAACATACGTTGTTCCCTTTGTCATTGGTATGTTACTTGCCCGAGATTCGATCGTCGGTATCTCAATACCTAGTTCAATCGCGTTACCGGCAAGTCTCTTTACTCGCTTCATAATGCATCATCCCGCAACTAACTCATTAGTTACATTGCTTGCAAGGCTTATGGTGATGTGCATTACCGAGAGGGCCCAGAGATACCTCTCCGACAATCAGAGTGAAAAATCATATTCTCGATCTATGCCAACTCAACGAACACCATCGGAGACACCTATAGAGCACCTTTATAATCACCCAGTTACGTTGTGACGTTTGGTAGCACACAAAGTGTTCTTCCGGTAATCGGGAGTTGCATAATCTCATAGTCATAGGAACATGTATAAGTCATGTAGAAAGCAATAGCAGTAAACTAAACGATCAAGTGCTAAGCTATCGGAATGGGTCATGTCAATCACATCATTCTCCTAATGATGTGATCCCGTTAATCAAATGACAACTCATGTCTATGGCTAGGAAACTCAACCATCTTTGATCAAGAAGCTAGTCAAGTAGAGGCATACTAGTGACACTATGTTTGTCTATGTATTCACACATGTATTATGTTTCCGGTTAATACAATTCTAGCATGAATAATAAACATTTATCATGATGTGAGGAAATAAATAATAACTTTATTATTGCCTCTAGGGCATATTTCCTTCAGTCTCCCACATGCACTAGAGTCAATAATCTAGATTACATAGTAATGATTCTAACACCCATGGAAGAGGCTTAGTCAACGGGTCTGCAACATTCAGATCTGTATGTATCTTGCAAATCTCTATGTCTCCCACCTGGACTTGATCCCGAATGGAATTGAAGCGTCTCTTGATGTGCTTGGTTCTTTTGTGAAATCTGGATTCCTTTGCCAAGGCAATTGCACCAATATTGTCAGAGAAGATTTTTATTGGACCCGATGCACTAGGTATGACACCTAGATCGGATATGAACTCCTTCATCCAGACTCCTTCATTTACTGCTTCCGAAGAAGCTATGTACTCCGCTTCACACGTAGATCCTGCCACGGCATTTTGTTTAGAACTGCTCCAACTAATAGCTCCACTGTTCAATATAAATATGTATCCGGTTTGCGATTTAGAATCGTCCGGATCAGTGTCAAAGCTTGCATCGACGTAACCATTTACGACGAGCTCTTTGTCACCTCCATAAACGAGAAACATATCCTTAGTCCTTTTCAGGTATTTCAGGATGTTCTTGACCGATGTCCAATGATCCACTGCTGGATTACTTTGGTACCTCCCTGCTAAACAAATAGCAAGGCACACATCAGGTCTGGTACACAACATTGCATACATGATAGAGCCTATGGTTGAAGCATAGGGAACATTTTTCATTTTCTCTCTATCTTCTGCAGTGGTCGGGCATTGAGTCTTACTCAACTTCACACCTTGTAACACAGGCAAGAACCCTTTCTTTTCTTGATCCATATTGAACTTCTTCAAAACTTTATCAAGGTATGTGCTTTGTGAAAGTCCAATTAAGCGTCTTGATCTATCTCTATAGATCTTGATGTCCAATATCTAAGCAGCTTCTCCGAGGTCTTTCATTGAAAAACTCTTATTCAAGTATCCTTTTATGCTATCCAGAAATTCTATATCATTTCCAATCAACAATATGTCATCCACATATAATATTAGAAATGTTACAGAGCTCCCACTCACTTTCTTGTAAATACAGGCTTCCCCAAAAGTCTATATAAAACCATCTGCTTTGATCACACTATCAAAATGTTTATTCCAACTCCGAGAGTCTTGCACCAGTCCATAAATGGATCACTGGAGCTCGTACATTTTGTTGGCACCCTTTGGATCGACAAAACCTTCTGGTTGCATCATATACAACTCTTCTTCCAGAAATCCATTCAGGAATGCAGTTTTGACATCCATTTGCCAAATTTCATAATCATAAAATGCGGCAATTGCTAACATGATTCAGACTGACTTAAGCATCGCTACGGTGAGAAAGTCTCATCGTAGTCAACCCCTTGAACTTGTCGAAAACCTTTCACAACAAGTCGAGCTTTGTAGACAGTAACATTACCGTCAGCGTCAGTCTTCTTCTTGAAGATCCATTTATTCTCGATGGCTTGCTGATCATCGAGCAAGTTAACCAAAGTCCACACTTTGTTGTCATACATGGATCCCATCTCAGATTTCATGGCCTCAAGCCATTTTGCGCAATCTGGGATCATCATCGCTTCCTCATAGTTCGTAGGTTCGCCATGGTCTAGTAACATGACTTCCAGAACAGGATTACCGTACCACTCTGGTGCGGATCTTACTCTGGTTGACCTATAAGGTTCAGTAGTAACTTGATCTGAAGTTTCATGATCATCATCATTAGCTTCCTCACTAATAGGTGTAGGTGTCACAGTAACCGGCTTCTGTGATGAACTACTTTCCAATAAGGGAGCAGGTACAGTTACCTCATCAAGTTCTACTTTCCTCCCACTCACTTCTTTTGAGAGAAACCCCTTCTCTAGAAAGGATCCATTCTTAGCAAAAAATGTCTTGCCTTCGGATCTGTCATAGAAGCTGTACCCAATAGTTTCTTTTGGGTATCCTATGAAGACACATTTCTCCAATTTGGGTTCGAGATTATCAGGTTGAAGATTTTTCACATAAGCATTGCAGCCCCAAATTTTAAGAAATGGCAACTTTGGTTTCTTGCCAAACCACAGTTCATAAGGCGTTATCTCAATGGATTTTGATGGTGCCCTATTTAACGTGAATGCAGCCGTCTCTAAAGCATAACCCCAAAACGGTAGTGGTAAATCAGTAAGAGACATCATAGATCGCACCATATCTAGTAAAGTACGATTACGATGTTCGGACACACCATTACGTTGTGATGTTCCGGGTGGCATGAGTTGTGAAACTATTCTGCATTGTTTCACATGTAGACCAAACTCGTAACTCAAATATTCTCCTCCACGATCAGATCATAGAAACTTTATTTTCTTGTTACGATGATTTTCCACTTCACTCTGAAATTCTTTGAACTTTTCAAATGTTTCATACTTATGTTTCATTAAGTAGATATACCCATATCTGCTCAAATCATCTGTGAAGGTGAGAAAATAACGATAACCGCCGCGAGCCTCAATATTCATCGGACCACATACATCAGTATGTATGATTTCAAACAAATCTGTTGCTCGCTCCATAGTTCCGGAGAACGGTGTTTTAGTCATCTTGCCCATGAGGCATGGTTCGCAAGTACCAAGTGATTCATAATCAAGTGATTCCAAAAGTCCATCAGAATGGAGTTTCTTCATGCGCTTTACACCAATATGACCTAAACGGTAGTGCCACAAATAAGTTGCACTATCATTATCAACTCTGCATCTTTTGGCTTCAACATTATGAATATGTGTATTACTACTATCGAGATTCAACACAAATAGACCACTCTTCAAGGGTGCATGACCATAAAAGATATTACTCATATAAATAGAACAACCATTATTCTCATATTTAAATGAATAACCATCTCACATTAAACAAGATCCAGATATAATGTTCATGCTTAACGTTGGCGCCAAAATAACTATTATTTAGGTCTAAAATTAATCCCGAAGGTAGATGTAGAGGTAGCGTGCCGACGGTGATCACATCGACTTTGGAACCATTTCCCATGCACGTCGTCACCTCGTCCTTAATCAATCTTCGCTCAATCCGTAGTCCCTATTTCGAGTTGCAAATATTAGCAACAGAACCAGTATCAAATACCCAGGTGCTACTGCGAGCTCTAGTAAGGTACACATCAATAACATGTATATCACATATACCTTTGTTCACCTTGCCATCCTTCTTATCTGCCAAATACTTGGGGCAGTTCCGCTTCCAGTGACCAGTTTGTTTGTAGTAGAAGCACTCAGGCTTAGGTCCAGACTTGGGTTTCTTCTCCTGAGCAACAACTTGTTTATCGTTCTTTTTTAAGTTTCCCTTCTTCTTCCCTTTACCCTTTATCTTCAAACTGGTGGTCTTGTTGACCATCAACACTTGATGCTCCTTCTTGATTTCTACCTCTGCAGCCTTTAGCATTGCGAAGAGCTCGGGAATTGTCTTATCCATCCCTTGCATATTATAGTTCATCACGAAGCTCTTGTAGCTTGGTGGCAGTGATTGAAGAACTCTATCAATCACACTATCAACGGGAAGATTAACTCCCAATTGAGTGAAGTGGTTATGGTACCCAGACATTCTGAGTATATGTTCACTAACAGAAGTATTCTCCTCCATCTTGCAGCTGTAGAACTTATTGGAGACTTCATATCTCTCAATCCGGGCATTTGCTTGAAATATTAACTTCAACTCCTTGAACATCTCATATGCTCCATGACGTTCAAAACATCATTGAAGTCCTGGTTCTAAGTCATAAAGCATGGCACACTGAACTATCGAGTAGTCATCAACTTTGCTCTGCCAGACGTTCTTAACGTCATCGGCAGCATCTGCAGCAGGTCTGGCACCCGGCGGTGCCTCCAGGACGTAATTCTTCTATGCAGCAATGAGGATAATCCTCAAGTTACGGACCCAGTCCGTGTAATTGCTACCATCATCTTTCAAATTTGCTTTCTCAAGGAACGCATTAAAATTCAACGGAACAACAGCACGGGCCATCTATCTACAACAACATAGACAAGAAAAATACTATCAGGTACTAAGTTCATGATAAATTTAAGTTCAATTAATCATATTACTTTAAGAACTCCCACTTAGATAGACATCCCTCTAATCATCTAAGTGATCACGTGATCCAAATCAACTAAACCATAACCGATCATCACGTGAAATGGAGTAGTTTTCAATGGTGAACATCACTATGTTGATCATATATACTATATGATTCACGCTTGACCTTACGGTCTCAGTGTTCCGAGGCCATATCTGCATATGCTAGGCTCGTCAAGTTTAACCCGAGTATTCTGCGTGTGCAAAAACTGGCTTGCACCCGTTGTATAAGAACGCTGAGCTTATCACACCCGATCATCATGTGGTGTCTCGGCACGACGATCTTTTGCAATGGTGCATACTCAGGGGAACACTTGTACCTTGAAATTTTTAGTGAGAGATCATCTTATAATACTGTCGTCAATCAAAGCAGAATAAGATGCATAAAGGATAAACATCACATCCAATCAATATAAGTGATATGATATGGCCATCATCATCTTGTGCCTTTGATCTCCATCTCCAAAGCACCGTCATGATCACCATCGTCACCGGCGCGACACCTTGATCTCCATCGTAGCATAGTTGTCACTTCGTCAACTATTCCTTCTACGACTATCGCTACCGCTTAGTGATAAAGTAGAGCAATTACATGGCGATTGCATTTCATACAATAAAGCAACAACCATATGGCTCCTGCCAGTTGCCGATAACTCTGTTAAAAAACATGATCATCTCATACAATAAAATATAGCATCATGCCTTGACCATATCACATCACAACATGCCCTGCAAAAACAAGTTAGACGTCCTCTACTTTGTTGTTGCAAATTTTACGTGGCTGCTACAAGCTGAGCAAGAACCGTTCTTACCTACGCATCAAAACCACAATGATAGTTCGCCAAGTTAGTGTTGTTTTAACCTTCAACAAGGACCGGGCGTAGTAACACTCGGTTCAACTAAAGTTGGAGAAACTGACACCCGCCAACCACCTGTGTGCAAAGCACGTCGGTAGAACCAGTCTCGCGTAAGCGTACGCATGATGTCGGTTTAGGCCGCTTCATCCAACAATACCGCCAAACCAAAGTATGACATGCTGGTAAGCAGTATGACTTGTATCGCCCACAACTCACTTGTGTTCTACTTGTGCATATAACACCTACGCATAAACCTGGCTCAGATGCCACTGTTGGGGAACGTAGCATGCAATTTCAAAAATTTCCTACGATCACGCAAGATCTATCTAGGAGATACATAGCAACAAGAGGGGAGAGTGTATCTACGTACCCTCATAGACCGAAAGCGAAAGCGTTCATCAACGCGGTTGATGTAGTCGTACACCTTCACGATCCGTCCCGATCAAGTACCGAACGTACGGCACCTCCGTGTTCAGCACACGTTCAGCTCGATGACGTCCTCGCCTTCTTGATTCAGCAAGAGGGGCAAAGTAGTAGATGAGTTCCGGCAGCAGGACGGCGTGGTGACGGTGTTGGTGAAGAAAAATCTCCGCAGGGCTTCACCTAAGCACTACGAAAACTATGACGGAGGATAAACTAGAGGGGACAGGGTTGCCGGCACACGGCTTGGTGTTTCTTCATCTGTCTTGGGTGCTAGCCCTACCCCTCTATTTATATGTTGAGCCTTGGGGTCGAAACTTGGATTAAAAGCCTCCACAAAGTCGGTTTCACCAGAAAGGCAAGAGTCCTTCTCGGACTTGTGACGCCCCCGATTTGACCGTACACTAATCATGCATGCAAATGTGTATGATCAAGATCAGGGACTCACGGGAAGATATCACAACACAACTCTAAAACATAAATAAGTCATACAAGCATCATAATACAAGCCAGGGGCCTCGAGGGCTCGAATACAAGTGCTCGATCATAGACGAGTCAGCGGAAGCAACAATATCTGAGTACAGACATAAGTTAAACAAGTTTTCCTTAAGAAGGCTAGCACAAACTGGGATACAGATCGAAAGAGGCGCAGGCCTCCTGCCTGGGATCCTCCTAACTACTCCTGGTCGTCGTTAGCGGGCTGCACGTAGTAGTAAGCACCTCCGGTGTATAGGAGTCGTCATTGACGGTGGTGTCTGGCTCCTGGACTCCAGCATCTGGTTGCGACAACCAGGTAGAATGGGAAGGGGGAGAAGAGGGAGAAAAGCAACCGTGAGTACTCATCCAAAGTACTCGCAAGCAAGGATCTACACTACATATGCATGGTATATGTGTAAAGGGCCATATCAGTGGACTGAACTGCAGAATGCCTGAATAAGAGGGGGATAACTAATCCTGTCGAAGACTACGCTTCTGGCAGCCTCCGTCTTGCAGCATGTAGAAGAGAGTAGACTGAAGTCCTCCAAGTAGCATTGCATAGCATAATCCTAACCGATGATCCTCCCTTCGTTGCCTTGTGAGAGAGCGATCACCGGTTGTATCTGGCACTTGGAAGGGTGTGTTTATTAAGTATCCGGTTCTAGTTGTCATAAGGTCAAGGTACAACTCTGGGTCGTCCTTTTACCAAGGAACACGGCTATTCGAATAGATCAACTTCCCTGCAGGGGTGCACCACATTTCCCAACACGCTCGATCCCCTTTGTCCGGACACACTTGTCTGGGTCATGCCCGGCCTCGGAAGATCAACACGTCGCAGCCGTACCTAGGCACAACAGAGAGGTCAGCATGCCGGTCTAAATCCTATGGCGCAGGGGTCTGGGCCCATCGCCCATTGCACACCTGCATGTTGCGAGGGCGGCCGGAGAGCAGACCTAGCAACCTCCATTACAAAGGAAGTTGCGTTACGCGGTCCAACCTGGCGCACGCCGCTCAGTCGCTGACGTCACGAAGGCTTCGGCTGATACCACGACGTCGAGTGCCCATAACTGTCCCCGCATAGATGGTTAGTGCGTATAGGCCAGTAGCCAGACTCAGATCAAATACCCAGATCTCGTTAAGCATGTTATTTAGAAGTAACCACGAACGCCAACCAGAGCCAGGTCCACCTCTCTCCTAGGTGGTCTCAACCTGCCCTGTCGCTCCGCCTCAAAGTAACAGTCGGGGGCAGTCGGGAACTCAGGCCCACCACCACCTGGATGGAGCCACCTGCCCCTTCAGCCCCCATCTCCAAACAGTATCACCGGTAATGTAACAGTGCAAAGTATATAGTATATGCCCGTGATCACCTCCCGAGTGATCACGGCCCAGTAGTATAGCATGGTAGACGGATAAGAGTGTAGGGCCACTAATGGAACACTAGCATCCTGTACTAAGCATATAGGATTGCAGGTAAGGTATCAACAGCTGTAGCAACAATGACAGGCTATGCATCAGAATAGGATTAATGGAAAGCAGTAACATGCTACACTACTCTAATGCAAGCAGTATAGAGAAGAGTAGGCGATAACTGGTGATTAAGGGGGGCTTGCCTGGTTGCTTAGACAATAAGGAGGGGTCATCAACACCATAGTCGAACTGGGGGTCGCCAGCAGTCTCGGGGTCTACCGGAAAGAAGTAACTGAGGGGGAACACAATAAATAATAGAGCAATCAAAGCAACACAAGGCATAACATGGCAATACGCGGTGCTAGGTGTGCCTAATGCAGTACTAGGTGATACCGGCGAAGGGGGAAACATCCGGGAAAGTATCCCTGGTGTTTCCCGTTTTTGAACAGATGAACCGAAGGGGGAAAGTTGCGTGTTTGCTATGCTAGGGATGTGTGGCGGACGAACGGGCTGCGTATCCGGATTCGTCTCGTCGTTCTGAGCAACTTTCATGTACAAAGTTTTATCATCCGAGTTACGGATTATTTTATATGAATTATCCAAGTTTATTGCATTTTCAGAATTTGTTTTAATTCATTTTTAAAGGAAATTACTAAGTGTAGACAGCAGTAGCTTAGCTATAGTGGCTTATAAGTGGTGTCCAGTGGCTGGGTTGACCCAGTCACATTTGACTGGTGAACACATGAACAGTAAAAGTGGGTCCTGCATGTCATAGGCTTGTATATTTTTATTTGTTTTAACCTTTAATTAGCAGCAGGGTCCACATGTCATAGACTGTTTAATAAGTAGGTTAATTAAACAGAGTTAATTAGTTTACCTAATGATTAGGTTAATCTAAACAGAATTAATTAATTAGTTTTTTATATTTAATTAATTTTCTTAATCCCTTTTTTATAAAACGTTCTAGGCGGTGGGGCCCCTTTGTCATAGGGCCAGTGGACCTTAGCGGGCGTGGGCGTCGGCCACAGGCGCTGGGCGCTAGCCCGTTTGGGCGCACGCCCAGGCTACCAGGGGGCGCCGGCCACGGCGGGGTGCCGGAGCAGCACGGCGAGAGGGCAGGCACGCGCGGCGCAAGGCGCGCTCGGCCAAGGACGCAGGCGCGAGCGGGAGGGGTGCGGTGGTGCGTGGCGCGGCGACTGGAGCAGGCGACTGAAGGCGGGCGTCGGGCAAGGGCCGGCCGGCGTGTGTGGGACAACGTCGGCGGCCTCCGGCAGCAGCAGAGGCTGCAGCGGTAGTGCAGGGCGGCTGCGGGAGGTAGGGACGAGGCGGGGCGCGGGCGTCGGAGCGCAGCGCGCGCGGCCTCGAAGCCAATAGGGGAGGGGCGCACGGCGAGGACGACTCGGTCGCGGGGAGCACGTCGCAGAAGGTGCGCTGGGCGCGGTGAGCGCGTGCTCATCGCGGGCGCGCGCGTTGTCGTTCTAGTGTGCGGTGAGCAAGGCGTGAGGCAGAGAGGGGGAGAGGCCCGGGGCCTCACCAACGTTGATGGGGAGAGGGGGCGCCGAGGCTTGCTGGCGGCCGGTGGGAAAGAGGATGAGGATGCAAGGTCCGGCGAGGAGGCGGTCGAGGTGGAGGGCAAGGGTGGCGACGCAACTCCGAGCGGCGGGGCGGCTCCGGCGACGTGGTCCCAGGCGGCAGCGGCGGGGTCGATCCAGTCGGCGGCGCGGTCGGCGCGAGGCGTGGCCGCGGCTTCCGGTGGGCGTCGCGCGAGGGAGGGGAGGGGCGAGGAGTCAAGGCGCCGTGGGGGGTTTCGTTCCCCCGATCCTGATCTGGATCGGGGAAGGGGAGAGAGATGTGGGGATTGTGGGGGGGGGAGTGGGCGACCGGTACCTAGGGCTACGGCACCGGGGGGGTTAAGGGAGTGGGGATGGGGATGGGCTGGCCTGGCATGTGGTGGGCCGAGGCCCAGTGGGGGGAAGGCCTTTTCTCTTTTCTGTTTTTATTTCTTTTTTTCTATTTTTGTTTATTATTCTTTTAATGTTTTTATTTTATCTCACAATTTATTTTTGTTTGTAAAATATATGATTGACACCCAAATTTGCCTTACTAAATATACCTCTGCCACAATAACTTTGGCACCTAAATAAAATAGTTTTGTAATTATTTATTATTTAAAAGTATTTATTAAATAACAGTTTTGCCAATGTTTTAATTATTATGGTGCATTTAAATACTTTAGAGTGTGGTTTCTACACCAATATTTAGTATGGATTATTTGCCACATCCCGAACATTTTAGTTTTAATGTTTGAAAACTTCTATCATTTGACATTAATTCAAATTTGAATTTGGATTGGTTCTGAACTAATGCGAGATTAGCAATAGTAATCGAGGTGAAGTGGCATCATTACCAGAGGCTTACTGTAGCTTAATTATCCGGGCGTCACAATTCTCCTCCACTACAAGAAATCTCGTCCCGAGATTTACGAGGTAGTGAAAGGGGGAAGGTTTGGTAACGAATCTAGCGGGTCTTCTCATTCTGGCTTGCTCTTCTCGAAGAGACCGGTCCATTACATTGATGTCTTCATTTCTCTGCTTCAGGTCATCATGATGAAGTCGGCATCCTTTCTTCGGGATCTTCATCGTATTTACGAATAGGTAACGGGGCAGGTCGGCAACGACAGAATGCTATAAGGGTAATAATCTGGGATTAACCCATGAATGAGCATATGAGTACCTCTCGAGTTGAACAAATAAAACACATCGAGAGTAAAGTTGGAAGGTACAATAAGAAGTTTCAAGCAACCAGGCAATCGATCAATGCTTAGTCAGAAGGTGAAAGGGGTTTCAAAGCAACGGAATAATTATTGTGTCCGATGCCAGAATTGATGGTCTCGTCGGATGGTGGCTCATGAATTGCATACAAGTCCATGCGGGAGGAATAACTTTGGGAACATGGGGTGTACAGGAGAGGCAAGTTTCGATCATGTGGAACTGTGGGTTATGGGCCCACCATGTGGGTTAAAAGTAGGCAGGGCGGGGACGTCATTGCGTGATCATGCAAGCAAGGCATGTTAGAGGATATACTATCAATTATGTCGGCAACAACGTCGATACCAAGGGCGAGGGGCGAAGAGAACCTTTTCCTGCTCGTTGAACAAGGCGGACCAATAGGAAAAGTTCTCGTCCATCGGTGGTTACCGGAATGCTATCAACAAAAGCAACAGGATCTTACTGACACGGTTGTACACCAAGGTGTTTACATAAGCAGAAGAACATTACTGCTTAGATCATATAGGTCACCAGAAAGGTTAAACAAAACAATGGAATGGAAAGGTGATCTTCATATTAAACAGAACAATGGAAAGGAAAATGTGTTTTAAACACAAATTTCAGGGGGTATATCCTTCCCAAGGATAAACAAAGCATGATAGCCATGACAGGATATAACGTAGAAAACCATTTAGGAAAGGGGAGAGAAATTTCATGACATTACCCATACAATGGTGTTTGGATAATTGATAAAGAAATATAGCATTGTGCTTCAAATGTTCTTATCGATGATTAGAGTACCACAGACATGCTTCGAGATAGCATTGACATGGTCAACAAGTAAGGTTCAGAATTTGGATGCACGAAGGATCCATCAGGAACAACTTGTAGAATAAGTTTTACAATTTCCTCATGGAAGAATGGTTATCCTTACTAAAAAGGAAGCTATAGCAATAGGTCCTCCGGCCAGGTGTGCTAGGCATGATACCACCTTACCGGTTCGTATAAAGAACAATGTTATAACTCTTGGAAATATGTCCCAAGCATCACATCTGACCGAGATTCAGATCTGATTGGTGTCAAACTACCTCAGACTCAGGATGCCTGAGAAGAAGAGGTGCAACACAAATTGACGAGATGACAATGTAAGATTCTCGGGAAATGAACTATGGAAACGAGTTCCAAAACAAGAGTTCATCAGTAAACCAACAAGAGGATGAGGAGGTGGCTGATGGAATCGGCGACAATTCATCGAGATTTCCAAAAAGATAGGTCTCCACAATTATGTGATCAAGGAGGTAACAGTTGTCATATCAAACGATATAACGATGTATGCTGGAGGAGAAAAAAATACTTAATTAAACATTGGTTGAAAGGTGCACCCGAAATATGGGCTGGGTTGCACGTTCAATGTTAGAATGGTGACGGCGAGAAGCATCACCGTATAAAGAATTTCATAAGAGGTGGTGAAACTCTCACGACATTCTTGACATAAAAGATGGTAATACTTCCAAGGTAAAGAAGAACAAATGCAAGGTAGCAAGGATCTCAAGGTATAACACAAAGCACGAACAAGTTTGTGTTGAATGGAAGGCAATAAAGTGGTTGATGATAACACGAATCATCGAGGGGCAAGGATGGTATTGCCCATCAAGAATTCGATATATATCTTGGAAGAGCTTAGGATGTTGATGATGACCCCGACACAGTTGTCGAGAGATTTCATGAAGATGTAATCGATCGGCAATGACATCAAGTCAACGGAATGATGAAGCGAAAAGTTATTGAAACCATGGGTACGACACAAACTTGAAATCAAGCTTGTTGTTCAAGGACAATTGATATGACGAGGAAGATCGACATAAGATTAGCTCACCGTCGAAATTTTTGCTTCGGGAAGAAGGACCGGGTTGCACAGTTAAAATCGGCACGACAAGGATATAGCCAAGCAGGCTAGGAATGACGTGATGGAGTTCAAACTCGTAAGTAATGAAGGTTACCAAGATTTGTTTAATCGCGATGCGGACTTGAGTCAGTTATCGGTGTCTTTGAGTGTTTAATAACTCAGAGCCCGTGAAAAATTGGAATCAGTGAGAATGTAGCACTTGATGAAGAACTCATAATAAGTATGCAGTTCCATGATAATCTCGAGATACCAGGGGGGTAATACTCGACGACATATCAAAGTAGAGGTTGGACTAGGGTAATGCTCTGCAGAAGACAAGTGCTCAAACTTGCACGAGGAATGGAATAAAGGAGAAACATGGTCGGAACCACGTCCACAGATAAAATATGAACTTATAACAAGGGGATAATTATTTTTAAGAGAAGCTTCCATGATAAGGTATACATCGTTTCCATGGGCATGAACACAGGGTTCAAGGTCGACTCCCACTTGTTCAACGCATAACCTTTCATTCACCTCTCGTATTTTAAAAATGACATTAGTTGTTGAAAGTTTTACCTGGTGCAATACCAGATAAGTATGACCTGTGAAATCTTCTGGGTTTGCACAGATTAGGGAAGGCATTGGTTCAAACCATCGGGTATCTTAGGAACATATACTAAAAAGTTCAGAAGTAGATAACTCAAGCTTGAAAGCAAAGCATCTTTGGCCATATCATAGAATAGGAATTACCAATGGCATTATGCATCAGGGAAGAACTTCTTAAGGTTTTTTTATACAAAGGACATTGTTGGATGATAATTCAACAAAGGATCTGGCGATCCACAACGGAGCTGATGTGAGCATCGACACACAATCAGAAGAAGAAACAATGCAAAGGCATTGGAGTATAGAAACAACTGACTAACTCAAAGCTCAAATGCAAAGCAATTATCATTTCCAAATCAAGGGATCAGAAGCCAACGATCTGATTAAGAATGGATAAGCTGAATAGACATTAGGGGTACAATCGATGGCAATTTGGTTGTTTGAGATCCAGCTCATGTTTAAAAATGGCGTCTGAGCCAAAAGGATGAATTCCAGGATTTGATTGAGGATTCCGAGCATTCGCAACATACTGAATCAATGGGCTCAAAATGATAGTGGCAAAGGATGCCAATAAGATTACTATACTTATGGGATTAACCATAATGCAAGCAAGCAAGAATTTCAAGAGTAATAAGTTGTTGAGGATTTTCGGAAAATCAAATAGTATTCGAAGACTTTGGTGAAACACATGAACAACTGGGGAGAAACAAATCCTCGGTGTGTGTGAGGATTAGTTTATAGGTGTATTCAGGTGACAAGGAACTGCAAGGCAGTAGGCACAAGGATTCTCATACCAACAACAAGTATTTCAGGGTATCTTGTAATAACAAGATCAATGAGGAATGATTATATGAATGGCATGTGTATGTGGTTATCCATAGAGGTTTATCGATGGAAGGGAATTGCAAAAGCAACAGGCACAAGGTCTCGACAGAATATCGGAGAGTATCTTCAAAATCTTCTGGTGCAGCCGGCGATCATCTGGACTGAAGGGGCTCTCCGGGAGAAAGTATTTTTGAGAACCTAAGTTAGATTTTTAGTAAATTCATTAAACCCGAATAGGAGAGAGTTCAGAGTCCCAGCTCATAGACGAGGAATAAAAGATCCTAATACCACCCAATGGCGACATGGGCCCATAGGCCACACAGCCATGTTAGTAAAGGTTTTGCAATGACTAGACTCAACTTCGGCCAAGGAGTTAGAAAGGGGATTCCTACAGGCAGTGGGCTCTGATACCAACTTGTGACGCCCCCGATTTGACCGTACACTAATCATGCACGCAAATGTGTACGATCAAGATCAGGGACTCACGGGAAGATATCACAACACAACTCTAAAACATAAATAAGTCATACAAGCATCATAATACAAGCCAGGGGCCTCGAGGGCTCGAATACAAGTGCTCGATCATAGACGAGTCAGCGGAAGCAACAATATCTGAGTACAGACATAAGTTAAACAAGTTTGCCTTAAGAAGGCTAGCACAAACTGGGATACAGATCGAAAGAGGCGCAGGCCTCCTGCCTGGGATCCTCCTAACTACTCCTGGTCGTCGTCAGCGGGCTGCACGTAATAGTAAGCACCTCCGGTGTAGTAGGAGTCGTCATCGACGGTGGCGTCTGGCTCCTGGACTCTAGCATATGGCTGCGACAACCAGGTAGAATGGAAAGGGGGAAAAGAGGGAGAAAAGCAACCGTGGGTACTCATCCAAAGTACTCGCAAGCAAGGATCTACACTACATATGCATGGGTATATGTGTAAAGGGCCATATCAGTGGACTGAACTGCAGAATGCCTGAATAAGAGGGGGATAACTAATCCTGTCGAAGACTACGCTTCTGGCAGCCTCCGTCTTGCAGCATGTAGAAGAGAGTAGACTGAAGTCCTCCAAGTAGCATCGCATAGCATAATCCTAACCGATGATCCTCCCTTCGTCGCCCTGTGAGAGAGCGATCACCGGTTGTATCTGGCACTTGGAAAGGTGTGTTTATTAAGTATCCGGTTCTAGTTGTCATAAGGTCAAGGTACAACTCTGGGTCATCCTTTTACCAAGGGACACGGCTATTCGAATAGATCAACTTCCCTGCAGGGGTGCACCACATTTCCCAACACGCTCGATCCCCTTCGTCCGGACACACTTTTCTGGGTCATGCCCGGCCTCGGAAGATCAACATGTCCCAGGCGTACCTAGGCACAACATAGAGGTCAGCACGCCGGTCTAAATCCTATGGCACAGGGGTCCGGGCCCATCGCCCATTGCACACCTGCATGTTGCGAGGGCGGCTGGAGAGCAGACCTAGCAACCTCCATTACAAAGGAAGTTGCGTTACGCAGTCCAACCCGGTGCGCGCCGCTCAGTCGGTGACGTCACGAAGGCTTCGGCTGATACCACGACGTCGAGTGCCCATAACTGTCCCCGCGTAGATGGTTAGTGCGTATAGGCCAGTAGCCAGACTCATATCAAATACCCAGATCTCGTTAAGCGTGTTATTTAGAAGTAACCGCGAACGCCGACCAGGGCCAGGCCCACCTCTGTCCTAGGTGGTCTCAACCTACCCTGTCGCTCCGCCTCAAAGTAACAGTCGGGGGCCGTCGGGAGCTCAGGCCCACCACCACCTGGATGGAGCCACCTGCCCCTTCAGCCCCCATCTCCAAACAGTATCACCGGTAATGTAACAGTGTAAAGTATATAGTATATGCCCGTGATCACCTCCCGAGTGATCCCGTCCCAGTAGTATAGCATGGCAGACGGACAAGAGTGTAGGGCCACTAATGGAACACTAGCATCTTGTACTAAGCATATAGGATTGCAGGTAAGGTATCAACAGCTGTAGCAACAATGACAGGCTATGCATCAGAATAGGATTAACGGAAAGCAGTAACATGCTACACTACTCTAATGCAAGCAATATAGAGAAGAGTAGGCGATAACTGGCGATCAAGGGGGGGCTTGCCTGGTTGCTCAGACAAGAAGGAGGGGTCGTCAACACCGTAGTCAAACTAGGGGTCGCCGGCAGTCTTGGGGTCTACCGGAAAGAAGTAACAGAGGGGGAACACAATAAATAATAGAGCAATCAAAGAAACACAAGGCATAACATGGCAATACGTGGTGCTAGGTGTGCCCTAACGCAGTACTAGGTGATATTGGCGAAGGGGGAAACATCCGGGAAAGTATCCCCGGTGTTTCCCGTTTTTGGACAGATGAACCGAAGGGGGAAAGTTGCGTGTTTGCTATGCTAGGGATGTGTGGCGGATGAACGGGCTGCGTATTCGGATTCGTCTCATCATTCTAAGCAACTTTCATGTACAAAGTTTTTTCATCCGAGTTACGGATTATTTTATATGAATTATCCAAGTTTATTGTATTTTTAGAATTTGTTTTAATTCGTTTTTAAAGGAAATTACTAAGTGTAGACAGCAGTAGCTTAGCTATAGTGGCTTACATGTGGGGTCCAGTGGCTGGGTTGACCCAGTCACATTTGACTGGTGAACACGTGAACAGTAAAAGTGGGTCCTGCATGTCATAGGCTTGTATATTTTTATTTGTTTTAACCTTTAATTAGCAGCAGGTTCCACATGTCATAGACTGTTTAATAAGTAGGTTAATTAAACAAAGTTAATTAGTTTACCTAATGATTAGGTTAATCTAAACAGAATTAATTAAGTTAATTAGTTAATTAATTAGTTAGTTAATTAGTTTTTTATATTTAATTAATTTTTTTAATCCCTTTTTTTATAAAACATTCTAGGCGGTGGGGCCCCTTTGTCATAGGGCCAGTGGACCTTAGCGGGCGCGGGCGTCGGCCACAGGCGCTGGGCGCTAGCCCGTTTGGGTGCACGCCCAGGCTACCAGGGGGCGCCGGTCACGGGGGGGTGCCGGAGCAGCACGGCGAGAGGGCGGGCACGCGCGGCGCAAGGCGCGCGTGGCCAAGGACGCAGGTGCGAGTGGGAGGGGCTGTGGTGGTGCGTGGCGCGGCGACTGGAGCAGGCGACTGAAGGCGGGCGTCGGGCAAGGGTCGGCCGGCGCGTGTGGGACAACGTCGGCGGCCTCCGGCAGCAGCAGAGGCTGCTGCGGTAGTGCAGGGCGGCTGCGGGAGGTAGGGACGAGGCGGGGCACGGGCGTCGGTGCACTGCGCACGCGGCCTCGAAGCCAACAGGGGAGGGGCGCACAGCGAGGACGACTCGGTCGCGGGGAGCACGTCGCAGAGGGCGCGCTGGGCGCGGTGAGCACATGCTCACCGCGGGCGCGCGCGTTGTCGTTCTAGCGTGCGGTGAGCGAGGCATGAGGCAGAGAGGGGGAGAGGCCCGGGGCCTCACCAACGTTGATGGGGAGAGGGGGTGTCGAGGCTTGCTGGCGGCCGGCGGGGAAGAGGATGAGGATGTGAGGTCCGGCAAGGAGGCGGTCGAGGTGGAGGGCAAGGGCGGTGACGCAACTCCGAGCGGCCGGGCGGCTCCGGCGACGTGGTCCCAGGCGGCGGCGGCGGCGCGGTCGGCGCGAGGCGTGGCCGCGGCTTCCGGCGGGCGTCGCGCGAGGGAGGGGAGGGGCGAGGAGTCAAGGCGCCGTGGGGGGTTTCGTTCCCCGATCCCGATCTGGATCGGGGAAGGGGAGAGAGATGTGGGGATCGTGGGAGGGGGAGTGGGCTACCGGTACGTAGGGTTACGGCACCAGGGGGTTAAGGGAGTGGGGATGGGGATGGGCCGGCCTGGCATGTGGTGGGCCGAGGCCCTGTGGGGGGGAGGCCTTTTCTCTTTTCTGTTTTTATTTCTTTTTTCTATTTTTGTTTATTATTCTTTTAATGTTTTTATTTTATCTCACAATTTATTTTTGTTTGTAAAATATATGATTGACACCCAAATTTGCCTTACTAAATATACCTCTACCACCATAACTTTGGCACCTAAATAAAATAGTTTTGTAATTATTTATTATTTAAAAGTATTTATTAAATAACAGTTTTGCCGCTGTTTTAATTATTATGGTGCTTTTAAATACTTTAGAGTGGTTTCTACACCAATATTTAGTATGGATTATTTGCCACATCCCGAACATTTTAGTTTTAATGTTTGAAAACTTCTATCGTTTGACATTAATTCAAATTTGAATTTGGATTGGTTCTGAACTAACGCGAGATTAGCAATAGTAATCGAGGTGAAGTGGCATCATTACCAGAGGCTTACTGTAGCTTAATTATCCGGGCGTTACATGACTCCAGGGCCAGACGCCAGGGTTCCCGGCGTATGGACCCAGACGCCAGGGACCCTGGCGTCTGGCCCCTGGACTCCGCAAAACTTCCTTTTGCGCTTTCCAAAATCCTTGAGGGCTTTCCCCTTTGGCCCAAATAAAGTGTTCTAGTACCCCAAACATTTCGGGAAACATCCGGAACCCCTTCCGGTGAATTCCGGAACCCTTCTGGAGACCAAACACTATTATCCCATATATCAAACTTTATCTCCGGACAATTCCGGAGTTCCTCGTCATGTCCGTGATCTTATCCGGAACTCCGAACAACATTCGGTTACCAGCATACATAACTCATAAATACTATATCGTCAATGAACATTAAGCGTGCGTACCCTACGGTTTCGAGAACTATGTAGACATGACCGAGAACTTCTCTGCTCAATAACCAATAGCGGAACCTGGATGCCCATATTGGTTCCTACATATTCTATGAAGATCTTTATCGGTCAAACCGCATAACAACATACGTTGTTCCCTTTGTCATCGGTATGTTACTTGCCCGAGATTCGATCGTCGGTATCTCAATACCTAGTTCAATCTCGTTACCGGCAAGTCTCTTTACTCGTTCCATAATGCATCATCCTGCAACTAACTCATTAGTTACATTGCTTGCAAGGCTTATAGTGATGTGCATTACCGAGAGGACCCAGAGATACCTCTCCGGCAATAGGAGTGACAAATCCTATTCTCGATCTATGCCAACTCAACGAACACCATCGGAGACACCTATAGAGCACCTTTATAATCACCCAGTTATGTTGTGACGTTTGGTAGCACACAAAGTGTTCTTCCGGTAATCGGGAGTTGCATAAACTCATAGTCATAGGAACATGTATAAGTCATGTAGAAAGCAATAGCAGTAAACTAAACAATCAAGTGTTAAGATATCGGAATGGGTCATGTCAATCACATCATTTTCCTAATGATGTGATCCCGTTAATCAAATGACAACTCATGTCTATGGCTAGGAAACTCAACCATCTTTGATGAACGAGCTAGTCAAGTAGAGGCATACTAGTGACACTATGTTTGTCTATGTATTCACACATGTATTATGTTTCCGGTTAATACAATTCTAGCATGATGTGAGGAAATAAGTAATAACTTTATTATTGCCTCTATGGCATATTTCCTTCAGTGTCTTCGTCTATGGAGTCGGTTTCTGTGCCAGTGTCCTCGCCGGGGTACTTCCTCCCCTCTTCAGCTCGAGCGCACCTATCAACCAGAACATAAAGTTCAGCCAGATCTTTGACCTTGTTCATCACCATCTCTTCACACATCTTGCGGTTGCATACATTCTGATGGAATGCACTGATCACGGCGGCGGGACGAATATTTGGGATGTTGTATTGCACCCAGCTGAACCTCTGTATGTACTTGCGCAGGGTTTCACCTTCCTTCTGGGGGATGATATGCAAATCTCTTGCCTGGCCATGAGCTTGGTGGCCTCCAGTGAAGGCGCCAACGAACTCATGGCACAAGTCCGACCAAGAAGAAATGGAATCCGGCGGCAAGTGCATCAACCATGACATAACATTGGGTTTAAGTGCCAACGGGAAGTAATTGGCAAGCACCTTGTCGTCGCGAGCTCCAGCAGCTTGCATCGCGACGGTGTAGATGCTGAGGAACTCTGACGGGTGGGACTTTCTGTTGTACTTTTCGGCAACGTCTGGCTTGAATGTGAGGTGGGAGGGCCACTGGAACTGCCGCAGCTCACGGGTAAAGGCTGGGCAACCCACCTCGTAGGGTAGGTCGCCAGACACCCCGGTGCTAGGTGGTCCATAGTGGGCCCCGCCCGCCTATCTGACTGGTGGCGTGCATCGTGTCGGTGCTCGATGGTGGTTCGATCGTCTTCACGGGCGCGCTCCCGAAGAACTTGGTGCTGATCGCGGTTGGTCCGTGGCTCGGACGACGCTATGGAAATGTTATCACAAGCGTCGTCACGACGGATCGACACCCGCGGTGGCTGGCGTGGAGGAGGAGAGTGCACCGTGGCCGCAGCACCCCCGATCCTTCCACCACTGGCACGCGGCACTCGACGGAGCGCCGACCTGAGGGCCCCACCGGTCGTGGCTCATCTTTGTTGGCAACACCGACGAGGCTTCGGATGGTGGCTCTCCACTCGTCGAGCTTTTCCACGGCAAGAGGAAAGTCGAGGAGCAACTACGCGCGTGCCAAAGCTTCTGCTGGCGTGGGTGCTGGCGAAAGCTGGGTGGACCGTAACGCGCTCCGACTTCTAACCATGTTAGAAGGAGCTCTATCACGTCCAGGTGGCTATACGTCGTTTTCGCCAGCGCCTTGGTGCGCGTGTTGGCGTTCTACATCCCGCGAATGATGCACAGGACTCTTCCCACGACGGTGCCTAGGGTCACCAGCGTGGTGACACTACTCGTCATGCACAACCTGGGAAGAGCGCATCGGGGGCGCCGGCGTAGGCGCCTCGGAAGTCGTTGCGCCGCCCGTGGGTGGCACGACGCCGCCCCTGGAGGGCCCCGCGCCGCCAGCGGGGGGCATGGCTCCATCTTTGGATTTGGTGGCGTGTGGCCCGTCGTCTCATGCACGAACGACGCCACTCGCCAAGCTTTGGCTGCCAGAACTATGCGGGAGTTCGCGGGCCACGCCTCGGCTTCCGTCCGCGACCGCCCCACCACTCGCCCGTACTGGTACGGGCCGTTCGGCCCTCGACGAACCGATCGCCGTGATCGTATTCTTCTTGGGAGCCATGGAGATGAAGAACTGCTAAACTAACTGCTAGACCGGATTTTCACAACTGCGCACCCCCTACCTGCTACGCCAGAGATGTCAGTGAGAAACGATACCTATGGGGTCACTAGGATCCCTTCTACGGTTGGCGGGCGTGGGGTTGTGCAAAGAGCGGGTCTGGCGGTCAGCACGCAAATCCTTTACCCAGGTTCGGGCCGCGGAGACGCGTAAAACCCTAGTCCTGCTTTGATGTATATTTGAGTGTTCTTGTGTTCTTGAACTAGCTACGATGTCTGTCTAGTCCAAAAGATCCGAATCCCCCTCCAGTACGCCTCGGGCCTCCTTTTATAGACAAAAGGGGTCGCCACAGTGGCACACAGGAGGTGGAAAGGTGTACAGTGGCTGAGTCTATCCTCTGGCATCATCGGACAAACGCATTTAATGCGCTGCCGACGTGCCCCTCTTGCTTTATTGGGGATGGCAAAGAAGCTCGTCCCAGCTGTCGCCGCCTCGCCTGGCTCCGACGTGCGTCCAAGCTGACGAGGCGTTGTAGCGCCATGTTGGTTGGCTGCTGGGCTGGCGCGGTGGTGGAACATTCACGAAGATCTACATACCGTCACCCAGGTGCTTGTTGAGATGGTGTGGAGGCCGCGCGCTGCCACGCAGACGCCTGCTCAGCTGGTCGAGTTGGCAGCTGCATGGGAGCGGTGGTGGAGTCTTGGCAGGCGTGGGCCTGGCTGCGGCTCCGCAGGTGTCTTCGGCAAGGGCCTTGCCGAGGGCCCGACAAGGGTCTTGCCGCGGCACCGCGGTCGTTCTCGGCAAGGAACTTGCTGGGGGTCTCGTGGATTTCCTTGGCAAGGATTTCGCCAAGGATCATCGTCTTCTGGTTCTCATCTGATCTTGCATATTTATGACCTCTACAAAGATCTGCATGCCACCACAGAGGTGCCTCCCGTGCCTTGGTTCCAATGTGGTTGATGGTGTCGGAAACCCTTGGGCTCAAGGGTGGCGCGCTCTGCTGGCGTCAGGCAAGTTGCCCCGGCAAGGATCTTGCCGGGGTTGCGGAAGCCACCCCGGCAAGAGTCTTGCCGGGGGGTCCACCTCGCCCTCTTGCTCTCTTTGCGCTTCTGGCCTTGGTGTTGCTCTGGCTATCTTGTGCTCCGGCATCCCTCCTCTGCCATGCTCAGTGTAGCCGTGGGCGCGGCTCTGACTTCCCGTGCATAAGTAAAGGGGTGCAAAAGGAGAACCCCTACTTTTGTAAACCGACACAATAGCAATCTCAACATAACGAGAGGTTAACATGAAAATTTCTACAACCATATTTCCCTCTGTCAAAATAATTACATGTAGGGTCATAATAAAATTTAACAGTATAGCTATCATATAAAATATTCTCTTCATGATCCACATGCATAAGAGTTTTATAATCTTCCAAGATAGTGGGATTAACATCAACTAAAGTCATGACCTCTCCGAACCCACTTTTATCCAAAATTTCATAAGATTGAACACTCTCCAAATATGTGGTATTATTTTTACCTAGAGTTGACACTCTTCCGAACCCACTTTCAATATTATTGCAAACATATTCATCATGAGGCTTAAATAAACTATCAAGATCATAAGAATCATCATCACGCCAATCATGATCATTGCAATAAGTAGCGGACATAACAAAACAAGCATCCCCAAGATTGGGGTTTTCCATATCATTGACATTAACAGAGTTTATAGTAATATTATTGCAATCATGCTTTTGATTGAAGGAGCTATCATGAACCACTTCATAAATTTCTTCTTTTAACACTTCATCACAATTTTCAGGTTCACGAATATCAAGCAAAACTTCATAAAGATAATCTAGCGAACTCAATTCACTAGCAATTAGTTCATGATAATTGGATCTTTTAAAAATATTAGCAAGTGGATGAGGATCCATATTAATAGATTTTTAGAAAGCAAAGATGCAAGCATATAGAAGGCAAATGGCAAGACAAGCAAATAAGAGATCTGACGAGAAAAAGGCGAACGAAAAAGAAGGCAAATAAAACGACAAATTTTTGTGAAGTGGGGGAGAGGAAAACGAGAGGAAAATGGCAAATAATGTAAATTGCGAGGAGATGAGATTTGTGATTAGGAACCTGGTATATGTTGATGATGTCTCCCCGGCATTGGCGCCAGAAATTCCTTTTGATGCAGCTTGAAGCTACGTCGGTATTTCCCCAAAGAGGAAGGGATGATGCAGCACAGCGATGGTAGGTATTTCCCTCAGTGATGAAATCAAGGTTATCAAACCAGTAGGAGAACCGAGCAACAACACATAAACGGCACCTGCACACAAATAACAAATACTCGCAAACCGACGTATTAAAGGGGTTATCAATCCCTTTCGGGTAACGACGCCAGAAATTGGCAAACGGGCGTGAATAAATTGTAGTAGATTGATAGATCGAAAGCCAAAATAAAATAAATAAGAATAAATTGCAGCAATGTATTTTTGTATTTTTGGTTTAATAGATCTAAAAATACAAGCAAAGGAAAATAGATCGCAAAGGCAAATAATATGAGAAAGAGACCCGAGGCCGTAGGTTTCACTACTGGCTTCTCTCGAGAAAAATAGCAAACAGTGGGTAACCGAATTATTGTTGAGCAATTGATAGAACTTCAAATAATCAGGACGATATCCAGGCAATGATCATTATATAGGCATCACGTCCAAGATTAGTAGACCGACTCCTGCCCGCATCTACTACTATTACTCCACACATCGACCACTATCCAGCATGCATCTAGTGTATTAAGTTCATGGAGAAACAGAGTAATGCAATAAGAACGATGACATGATGTAGACAAGATCTATTTATGTAGAAATAGACCCCATCATTTTATCCTTAGTAGCAACGATACATACGTGTCGGTTCCCCTTCTGTCACTAGGATCAAGCACCATAAGATCAAACCCACTACAAAGCACCTCTTCCCATTGCAAGATAAATAGATCAAGTTGGCTAAACAAAACCCAAATACCAGAGAAGAAATACGAGGCTATAAGCAATCATGCATATAAGAGATCAAAGAAACTCAAATAACTTTCATGGATAAAAAGAGATAGATTTGATCATAAACTCAAAGTTCATCGGATCCCAACAAACACACCGCAAAAGATTTACATCACATGGCTCTCTGTCAGATTCGGGGTTTTGCAGACCCTTGAGAGGTTCGAACACTAGGTGCGTGCGAAGAACTCGTCCTCCCCAACCTGCCTGCTCGTTGAACCTATGGCCTAGCTCGACGGACCCAATGAACAAGAGACACAGCAGTTTACCAGGTTCGGGCCACCTTGCGGTGTAAAACCCTACTCCTGCTTTGTGGTGGATTGGCCTCGAGGGGCTATGGATGAACTAGTACAATGGATGAACAGCCTCAGGAGGTGAGCTGTTCTTGGGCTCGATGAGCTAGTGAGGAGGTCAGGGTGGAATGGATTTGATCCCCTCTATGGTGGTGGCTAGGTCCTATTTATAGTGGCCTTGGTCCTCTTCTCGAATGTAGGCGGGAAGGGATCCCAGAACGGCCAAATTCAAAGGGAGACAACTAGTACAAGTTATCCTGACAAAAGTAGTCTTCGCCTGCAAAAGCCTCTGGTGGTGACGCTGCAGTGGGCTCCGTGATGACCTCCGTCCTACCGTCCTGGCGGTCTTGGTCTTGTTGCACCGAAATGGAAACCTTTGCTTGACGCCTCGAGACTCTGCGCCTGTGCTTGCCTCCTTAGCACAAAAGAGGAAACGGGTACACTACACCCGCTGGTGCCCGCTTGGCCTTGGTCGTCATGGCTCACGTCATGTGAACCTCGCGAGGTGCACCTTGCATTGATATCTTCGCTCCTCGGGAGCCAGCCTGGTGAGGCTGCCCCCAGGGAGGTCTTGGTGTCACCTGCCTCGTGAGGCTTGGCCCCTCACGAGGGTCTTGGGTTGTTGTTGTTGAAGCTGGGCCATACCAGGTCATTGATGGAGCCACGCCGTGGGCCGCAGGAAGGCAAGTTTGGGTACCCCCGTTCCCAGGACGCCAACAATAGCCCCCGGGCCCAACACGCGCTCGAACTTGGCTTCGAGGCGGAGCCAAAGGGCAAGTGCGGAGCGTCGCGGGCCCTAACCGCCTGTGGCCTTGGTTGACGCGTGGCGATTGATGGGACGTGGGCGCCCCCACTTCCCCACGCAGCCTTGATATTCGCCTGGCTCGGCGGCCGCCATCGCCTAATGCAGCCCCGCCTTCATTGCTTGTCGTGCTCTCCCTTGGCTCCTTCGTCTTCCCGAAAAACAGCGGCTTCCTTCCCGGATCCGACGCCGGCGCTGGTCCTCCCCTGCTGCTATGGCGCCGCGGTTGAAGAAGAAGAGGAAAGCGGGCGCTTTGGTCGAACCTCCGCCAGCCTTCGAGCCCTCCCTCGAGCGGTCGATGGTTGTCAATCAAGAAGGGCTGGACAAGATTCGTCCGGTGCTTGCCAGCAATTCCAATGAGTGGAAGGCGGCGGTGGCTTGGCCCGCCTCCCGGACCATGGTCGACATGGCAGCCACTGAAATTCCCCTTCATCTTCACGCTCTCTTGGCTGGCCTGATCCCCCCTTTCTTTGATTTCTTCAACACCATACTCTCGCATTACCAAGTCCACGCGCTGCATCTGGATCCTCAATCCATCATTCTCCTTGCCGTCTTTGCCTTTGTCTGTGAGGCCGTGGTGGGCATCGCCCCTTCCGTGGCCTTGTTTCGCCATTTCTTCTCACTTCACCTGGTCGATGCCCGCCAGCGCTCGGGGTGCGTTGCCTTCCAGGCTGTGGCGGCGACAGCCGGCTCGAGCATTGATTTCGAGCTCTTGCCAGCTATAAGTGGATTCCAGAAGCAGTGGGTGTTCCTGGATATTGGCGTGCTCAACTCCGTGCTTACGCTTCCACGGGTGTCGGCCGTACCCAACTCCAGCTGGGGGCACGCGAAGCTTGTCGACCATCGGCTTGCTCTCGTCTGGCGCCGGCTAGCCAGGCTAAAGAATCTCGGGGTGACGATGCCCATGGTGGTGAGGGAGTTCGTCCAGTGCCGCATTGCTCTGCTTTAGCGTCATTCTCGACAAATCTGGGCCTTCTCCGGCAGCGGGGACCCCATGATGCTCCAAACGTCCGTGCTTCCTCCCTAGACGTTGCGCATGGGGCTAGAGCTCTTAACAGGCAACCCAGCGCCGGCCACGCTTCCAGAGGAGGGCTGCCTCCTATACTGTTGCTCGAACAAGGAGGAGTTCATGAGGCAGATGCCCCTTTTTGATGAGTGGGGCTGCGCCCGGCTGGCCATGAATGGCCCCGCGAGAACCCCGTCCTGGTGGTTCCTCTGCCCGCCGTCCCTGCGGCGCGCGCCCCAGAGGTGGATCCAGGGGGCGAGCGTCGCCAAGGGCCGTCGGGGCGACTGTTGAAGAGGTGAGGCAACCCGGCACTCCTGAGGTGGCAGCTCCCGAGGCTCGGATGATCTATCCTGAGGGGGGCGGCCAGAGAGCCGACGCGATCCGGAGCTCCCGAGGTCACCGCCCCCGAAGCTCGAACAAGCAGTCTTGAGGTGCAGGCTGGAGAGCTGCCGTAGCCCGACGCTCCCGAGGTCACCGCCTTAGGAGCCCCGACGAATGCCCCAGACGCCGATGGTTGCCCCCAGGGCTTCGGCCAGCTTCGCCTGAACTTTGAGGCACTCCGCAAGAGGAAGAGGGTCCAAGCTGCAGTGGTGATGCCTACTGGCCACTGAAGCAGAGGAAGTACATAGCCACACACGAGTGAGTACCTTATCTTCGAGATTTCTTGTGTGCTTCATCCTTCCCTGATGATGGCTCTTCAGGGTCCCTTCGGCTGTAGTGGTGAGGCCTCCCGAGGCGCTGCCTTCACCAGTCCTTAGCTCGCTCCTGGTCTCGAGCCCCCCATGCCTGACAACTGTGCAAGGCACAGGGCCTGCCCAAGAGGTGGATGCGCCGATGGGGGGTCTTGACCCTGCTTTCCTAGTGTCCTTCCTTCGCGCTCCGGCCTGGGGTGCAGAAGACGTGCCAAGGGCTCCTCCATTGGTCATCACTAGTGGCTGGGCAGCCCCAGCACTGGCTTCGTCTTCGGGTGGCAAGGCCGCGCCACCCAGCAGCTCCGCCGAGGCCCGTAAGGTGTCGGGGAAGGCACCGGCTTCGAGCCGCCTACCAGGGGCAGGCAGGCCACCTCGAGCTTCCCCAACAACCCTTGGCGCGGACGATGGGCTTGGCCGTGCGCTGGAGCTCATGCGCGGGCACGGTGCCGGACGCCATGAGCTCTTCTAGGAGGCGATGCATGCACTGAGCCGGCTCGGGGAAGAGCTTGTCGATGTCGACGCTCGCCTTGAGACGGAGGACCTTCGCTTGGCTCACGAGTGGCACCAGTTGAACGTCGCCATCAACCTTGGGCATCTTCAGAATGAGTGTGACATAGCAAGGGCCGTGGTATCCCTTGCGACCTCATGCGAGGCTAGCGCCCGGGCCTTGGAGGAGGCCAGGGCAGCCGACCATCATCGTGAGGCCGCCGAGGAGCGTGAACGGGAGCTCAAGGCCTTGAACGCTACCCTTGAGTGGCGGATCGAGGCGCACAGGGCCGTCTTGGCATCAATGAGGGGAGCACCTTCCGAAGATAAGGAGATCCTGAAACGCGAGGAGGCATTGGCGCTGGAGGCCTTGGAGCGCAGCCTGGAGCTTGAGCGGCTGGAGGTGAGGGAGCGCCGAGTGGCCATGGCTGAGGTTGTCGTCATCGCGCGGGAAGCCAAGGTCCAGGAGGAGGTCGACCGGAGGGTGGCGAAGGTTCGCGCGGATCCTGCCGATGAGTACCGCCTGAAGCTGGAGCTCCTGGAAGCCGAAGTTGAGGGCAGGACCGCCGCCCTTAAGACAAAGCTGAATGAGGCGGATCAGCGCGAGAGGGCCGCCAAGGAAGCTCAGGCTTTGCTCCTGGCTGACTTGGCCTCCTCACGCGCCGACTTGCTCTCACTCCAGCAGCCGATTGATGGCGTTGCATCCCTCGCGAAGAAGAACACGGAAGAGGCGTGTCGTCAGCAGACGCTGCAGCGCAAGCATGCTCCTATGCTTCAGGCCCTCAGGGTAAGGGCCAACCGAGCCCTGAGTACCATCTGCGAGGAGAGCGCCCGTCATCCTCGCGTGGAAGATTACGCCAACCACCTTTGCTTCTTCACCGAGGTCGTGACGCACCTGGAGGACTGGGCCGCGAGGGCTCACGAGCTCCTTGAGGAGAGGAGCTGGGGCCTCCTTGGGCGCGCATTCTCACGCATCTTCAGTCACCTCCAAAACCTCGACCCCAACTTTGATTTTGACGCCGCCATAGCCCCCGTGCCGGGGTTATCCAGGACAACCTGCCATACTGGGTGGACGATCATGCGGACGCTCTGGTCAGAGAGTTCACCCCCGAGGAAGACGCAGTAGTGATCATGGAGGATGAAGATGGCACGGACGACGATGATGAAGACGACGTCAGTGGCAGCGCAAGTAGCACAGATGAAGGTGACCAGGATGGTACTAGAGGTAGCACGTCCAGTTGGGCCTACGTTCCTTCGCTTTGACTTGCACGCAAAAACTCGGACACGGCCCCGTGGGGCGTGAGAGCATTTTGGTGGGGGAGCCCCATGTAATTCAATGTCCTGTCTTTTAGAGTAGGACTTAAAATGTGCTATCACGAGCTTGTGAGCCCCCGAGCAGGGTTGTTGCTAAGACTTACCTTGATTTTAGTAGGCCTTGAGCGGGTCCTGAGGTTGCAGATGTGCCTTCCTTCTAAGGCGAGCTCTTCGGGGCTCGCGAGGTTTTAGGTCTCCCGAGGGGCCTGCTTGCTCACCCAAGAGAGCCTCGCGAGGAACGAATGCCAAACTACGTCTGGGTATGCGTGCGGTGATCCTGCGGTGATTGCGTCCTCGGCCTGGGGGGCCTTGCCGTCGGCAGGGCTAACCCGAGCGTGCCCAGCGTGCCATACTATGCCCAGCCCCCGCTCGCGAGGCGCTCGCAGGGGGAAAGCGGGTGCGAGCACCTCAGAAAAACAGGCAACCAGAAGGCGAGAAACCGACACAAATCGAGAGAAAATTCCCCCCATTTTTGATAACACAAAGAGAACTTCGGATCTCCATCCAAAAGGCGGCGAATCGGGTTACAGAAGAAGGGACAAAAGAAAATAGCCGCGCCCAGCACCTAGCTAGTCTTCTTGTCTTCTCACCAGCATGGAGCTAAGTGCTTTCACTGGATGTGAGCATAGTCATTGGGGGACAGTGTCAACGGCCAGCGCGGAGCATGGTGCTTCCACTTGGACGTGGGCGGGAGCCCCCGTGAGGCCTGAGGGCGGCACTTAGGAGACTCCGGGGCGTGTACAGCCCCACTCGTTATTACGTGAGAGTGTCACGAGCGGAGACCTTCACAGGCGCGAGCCTTGCTTCATATCGCTAGACGAGGGCCCTGTCCTGCGCCGCCCCCGGCCACCGTTGGGGCGTCCAGAAACTAGGACGAGACCAAGGGGCAAAGGGGACGCTGGCAGCGCCCTCGGCAACCATGGGCCCTCTGCCGGGGGCAAGGGCTCACCGGTGCCTTACCCCGCAGAGAACCTACCTCCATGCAGCACCTTGCTCCATGTGGCGCGGGGGAGGCCCTGGCTTCGGGCCCCTCCCACGCAGCCCCGAGTGCGCCTCTCCTACCATGGGTGGAGCCACCGCCCTGGGGTCTCTAGCCGTTGTTGTTGCCTGGTTCACCTGCGATCCATGCTTAGAGTAAGCATGCTCCTAAGATACTGGTTGTATCCAACGGTTATTGTCGTTCAAGGGGTTGGTGAAGCTTCTTGTGTCTTGTGGAAAGCCTCAGCCTCTTGTGCCCCTTCTGCCCAGCCTGGCTCGGGAACGAGCCGAGGCCTTCCCCTAGTGTGTACTCCAGGTCCATCATGCGGGGCACGTAGGTGTCCGGGGTTGCTGTGCCGGGGCCATCTCCTGGGCGCCCCGCGCTGTGGGCCACCAGCCTCGGCACCTAGTCCGGACGTCCATGGGGTGACATCCCACCGCGGCCCCGTAGGGGACCGCCAGAGCTTGCCTTGCCTCTAGGTGGCGCAGTTCTGGTATGACGAGCGGCGTCGCGGGCCATGTTGACGTTGTCGGGTCCCCCAGGCGCTCCAGGGGGCGCGCGGGCTACCGGGGTCCGGCACGCGCCCCTACCACCACCTGCAGCGTGGGCAGGGTGCAGAAGGGTGCCGCACCCCTGCACGCGGCGTCAAGCAGCTCGGTGACCCGCTCCAGCAGGCATCACGGCCGCCCTTCACCAACCTGCACCGCAGCAGCTCGCATGTTTGCCTACTCCCGACGAGTGTGTGGTGCTGTCGCCACGGCGTAGCCCAAAGATCGCGTGGTGGCACGCGTACGCCATGGTGCGAGAGCGGACGGTGCTGGCCTGCGCCGCCCGCGTCCGGCGGTGTTGGGCGGTGTTCGGGCCGCCTGGAGCGCAGAGTGGAGGTCTTCTTGGGCGGACGGCTCCGCTTGGATAGGCCAAGTAGCCCAGTGCTCGGCATGAGCCCTCAGATCATCGGCCATCGGGGCTGTGGGGCGATGGCGGGCCGACTGGAAGAAGAGAAGCTACGACGCACCCCTACCTGCGCGCCAAATGTCGGATTCGGGGTTCCGCAGACCCTTGAGAGGTTCGAACACTAGGGTGCGTGCAAAGAACTCGTCCTCCCCAACCTGCCTACTCGCTGAACCTATGGCCTAGCTCGACAGACCCAACGAACAAGAGACACAGTAGGTTACCTAGGTTTGGGCTACCTTGCAGTGTAAAACCCTACTCCTACTTTGTGGTGGATTGGCCTCGAGGGGCTGTGGATGAACTAGTACAATGGATGAAAAGCCTCAGGAGGTGAGGTGTTCTTGGGCTCGATGAGCTGGTGAGGAGGTCAGGGTGGAATGGATCTAATCCCCTCTATGGTGGTGGATAGGTCCTATTTATAGTGGCCTTGGTCCTCTTGCCAAATGTAGGCGGGAAGGGATCCCACAACCGACAAATTCAAAGGGAGACATCTAATACAAGTTATCCTGACAAAATTAGTCTTTGCCTGCAAAAGCCTTTGTTGGTGACGCTGCAGTGGGCTCCGCGATGACCTCCGTCCTGGCGGTCTTGGTCTTGTTGCGCCAAAATGGAAACCTTTGCTTGATGCCTCGGGACTTCGTGCCTGTGCTTGCCTCCTGAGCACAAAAGAGGAAACTGGTACGCTACGCCCGCTGGCGCCCGCCTGGCCTTGGTCGTCATGGCTCACATCATGTGAACCTTGCGAGGTGCACCTTGCATTGATATCTCCGCTCCTCGGGAGCCAGCCTGGTGAGGCTGCCCCCCAGGGAGGTCTTGGTGTCGTCCGCCTCGCGAGGCTTGGCCCCTCGCAAGGGTCTTGGGTTGTTGTTGTTGAAGCTGGGCCGTACCAGGCCGTTGATGGAGCCACGCCGTGGGCCGCAAGCAGGCAAGTCTGGGTACCCCCGTTCCCATGACACCGCCAATCTCCAAGAGACCATTGTATTGAGAATCGAACGAGAGAGGGGAAGCCATCTAGCTACTGACTACAGACCCGAAGGTCTACAAAGAACTACTCACGCATCATCGGAGAGGCACCAATGGAAGTGGTGAACCCCTACGTGATGGTGTCTAGATTGGATCTGGTGGTTCTGGACTCTGCGGCGGATGGAATTGATTTTCGTCGACTCCCCTAGGGTTTCTGGAATATTGGGGTATTTATAGAGTAAAGAGGCGGTCTGGGGGGCACCCAAGGTGGGCTTCCAGGCGCGCCATGGTGGGTTGTGCTCCCCTCGGAGCAGCCCCCAGGTGCTTCTTTGGCCCATTGGTTGTCTTCTGGTCCAAAAAATCCACAGAAAGTTTCGCTGCGTTTGGACTCCGTTTGATATTGATTACCTGCGATGGAAAAAACAGCAACTCGCACTTGGCACTATGTCAATTGGTTAGTACCAAAAAATGACTATAAAATAATTGTAAAACATCCAAGATTGATAATATAACTACATGGAAAATCAAAAATTATAGATACGTTGGAGACGTATCAGTCATCCACTCATTGGACCGAAGGCGCCTATGATACGTTGACACGTGGCAAGGCCAAACAGCGGCCCATTTAGGTTAAAAAGGCTAGCCAAGTCAAAATTAGCGGGACAACCCATCAATGGTCTGCTTGTAGACGGCCCATTCGCAGTGAGGGCCCGTACGGCTAGTGTCAAATCAACCCGTAAACGGCTTGTCCTAAACTTTTCATCATCGCAGCCCATGGTCACTTCTGGCCCGTTAACAGTCCGCGAAGTATTTGGGCCGAATTATGGCCCGGTGTGTTTCTGGCCTGTTAAAGGTCCTGCTTCATTTGGGCCCATTTATAGGACATTGAAACTTTCGGCCCATGAACGACTGTGATGGATTTGGGTCATATTCGGCCATGTCTGACATTCGACCTGTTAGAGGCCCACTGTAGATTTGGGCCACTTTCAGCCTGTTGTGATTTTTGGCCTGTTAACGTCGGGCCAAATCCATGGGCCATATGTGGCCCAACATCACATCGGGCCTATTAATGGCCCATATAAAACTGACACTAATCAAGCCCGACTGAACTTCCGGCCTATTAAAGGCATGTGTAGTAGGTCGACGCATTTACGGCCCGTCTGAATTTCGGCATGTGAATGATCCGCATTGTAAATGGGCCACCACGAGCTGAGATACATTTTGGCCTGCTAATGACCAGTGGGTTATTTGGCCCAATCTCACTCTCGGCCTATTAAAGGCCCATGTTTTTTATGGGCTCGAGATATTTACACATTTTAACGGCCTATTGTTATTAAGGGCCCAAATTATGTTTAGGCATGTTAAAGTCCCACTGTGGGCACAGGCCTACGAAAAAAATATGAAACCTTATGCCAATTTAGGCCCAAATATTTTTAGTGGGCTACATGTAATTACAGCCCATAATCGTTTTTAGCCCAATTGGAATGGGCCTAACAAATGTTGGCATGTTGGGCTCCTACGAAGCTTTCGGCCGAATACATTTCTAAGATAAACCTACACTATACAAACATAGCGTCGTAATTTCTACAGCCTTTGCCAGCACGATAAATGTTGTATCACAACAAAATAAATTCCAGCCATACAACAAAAGGCCTGTTGGCATAAAGTTTACAGTCCTTGCAGATAAAAGCACCATCAGATGTATAGAAGCACAGATCATTTGACCTGAGTGCTAATGTTTCAGGTTGTAGAATCTGATGGAGCAGCATGATGATCCCCCTTTTTCCGCCATTGCTCTTGAAAGCCAATGTCTGATAGCCTGGTTTCAAAACCATTCATATCTTGACGACATTTGTTAACCACTATTCTTGTTTCCGAAACAACATCCATTAGGAATTGGACATGTGTCTGGAGCACAGATATATCACTCTGTCTAGCTGGAAGATTTTTGTTTAGTAGGCGATTTGGTTGAGGTTGCCTTGACAACCAACCCAAAATTATGTAAGAAGGTTCTTTTTGCACTGTTAGTGGAGAGATACTGACGCACTACAGCAAGAGGTGACATTGTGCCTGTGATAGCCTCGTCACCTTCAAGTGGTTGTGGCTGTTGAATCATTTGTTTGATAGCTTGCTGGAAGTTTGAAATTGTAGATTAGTGTAACAGGTAAGTTACTAATGAGACAAAAATAAACAAAGTAGGTTTCATGTTTATACATAACTTATTTTGGTGAACTATTGTAATACATTAGCATGTATTGTAGTGCCAACTACATAATAAAATCACTTTTAGAACATATGTCCATGTAGCATGCCTACTGTATTGTCTATTTCCTCACATTCATTGACATGTAAGGATAAAGAGACATGGTTTAAAGTAGGACGAACATAGTATGACATCATTCATATCATGGGCAAACAGATATAAAACAAACAGGCTATTGTATCATTGTGTGGGCACGTGAACATCACAACTAGATTACAGATCAAGACCAAAAGAATATCCTTCATCTCTTTTAAACCGTGTAAGGTGAAATGATACGTTAAGATAACTGTGTATAAAAGTGCACAGAGTAACTGACATTGGTTGCAAACCAAGCAGTTAAATGAACATGTCATAGTAACAAGCAGTTCAAAGGCAGGAGGAGTAAGGACATACAACAGCGGCTTGAACTGGTGTGCTCATGCCCTTCATCTTGCTGGTGTGGCAATCCTTGAAGATTTCCACTGCATTTGGTTCAGGTTCTTTTTGGTCCGCACGGGCTTTCCTCTGTATTTGGAACAAGTCAATATAAATATGATAAGATGGCACAGAAATAAGAAGGAACTAGCAGCTATTTACAAGAGCCTCGCATTGTGCAATATAGCTACAAGATCATGTGGTCTGTTGGAATTTCACTTTAGAATGGTTGGTCTTGTTCTTCAAACAGTTAGCCTAGAAGAAGATACACTTGTAAGGCACATACATAAATACAAGTTCAATATGTGATCTGATCAAATCCATATGCCCTACCTGATACTTTGGATCAGACCAGTGTTTAACAAGGGATGTCCAGTCTTCATCTGTAATATATTCCACTATAGATGTTTGGTCAATTTCATTGTTAGCCTTGCCTTCAAAGTGATCTTTTCTAAGGTAGTACCGATATTGTCACAGAGCAGACTGGAAAACATGAGTGCATCCTTGTTTAGTTGCATCATCTTTCGGATCCAACTTGAACCTCATTTGTTGAAAAAAGAATGTGAGTCTTATTAGGACGAAGCTAGAAAGTATGGGACAAAGCAAGAAAATATTACAAATTACGATGAATACACTACAAAAAAAAAGACACATCTGTGACATTTTGGGCCGAACAAAAAAATTGTCATGCTTATGACACTTCTACGACGATAATTGTGACAAAACCCGGTATCATCATAGATGTGGTGGGCTCCTACTTCTATGACAAAAAATCATGACAGAAAATGGGCTTTTTGTCCTGGGCGGGCCAGATGAAAGTGCAATTCGAACCTACACCAGAGACGCAGCTGCATGACATTCTTTGGGCCATGCGTGACGGAAAAAACCGTGGTATAAGCGATGGCGAGGAAAATACCTTAGAGTTCCTGATTATGATGGGTGGTCGGGGGCCGAGCGATGCGTGTTTCTCTCGTACACGTACGCGCGTGTGTGCGAGGCGTTGTGCTCTAACTGAGCTCGAGCGAGGCGTTGGTCTCTAACTGAACCTGAGCAATTGCACTAGCTACGTTACTCAACCGGAGCGATCGATCCCTTGCTGTTAACTGAACCTGAGTGATTCCTTCGCTACTGCTGCTAACTAAAGCCGATCGATGCTGCCTCTGGATGAACAGTCAGTGTTGTTGGGGGGTTTGGATGAACAGTTCCCAGTGGGGGGTTGGATGAATAGGGCCCCGTGGTAGTAGAGGCCGTTGCCGCTGGATGAACAGGACCCCGATCGAGTCGGTTGGGGTGGATGAGCAGGACCTCGTGGAGGGCTGGATGAACAGGACCCCGTGGAGGGCTGGTTGAATAGTAGCCGGTGGAGGGCTAGATGAATAGTAGACCATGGAGGGGTGGTTGAACAGGACCCTATGGAGAGGGCTGGTTGAACAGTAGCCGGTGGAGGAGCGCTGGAGGGTGGATGAACAGGAGCGCGTGGATGAACAGTCGCGGGTGGATGCTAGAGGAGGTCGACGGTGGATGAACAGTAGCCCATGGAGGCTGGAGGAGGTCGATGGTGGAGATGAACAGTACCGCGTGGAGTCCCGTTTTGCGGTACGCCACACCCCTCCCGATGAACAGGACCGCCAATTCGACCATAGCGCTCCAACACAAGTCTGTTTCCTCTGTTTTGTGGTACGTCACACCCCTCCCGATCAACAGGACCCCGTTTGGACCATAGGAGGTCCAAGAGAAGTCTGTTTCCTCTGTTTTGCGGTATGCCAGACCCCTCCCGATGAACAGGATCCCGTTTCGACTGTGGCCGGTCGAACACAAGGCCGTTTCCTCCGTTCTGCGGTACGCCGGGCCTCGTTTCCATCGGTTGTTCTGTCCAAGTTGGTTGGCTCCCGATGAACACGACATATTCCATTGCCTGCTGATGAACACGACGCATTTCGTTGCCTCCCCATGAACACGATGACGATGCAGTTTCTCCCTTCCAACCCAGCCATGTACACGAGACCTGGCCGTACGTATGCGCGAGTAGGCGTTACAGACCCCGCCCATATGTACGTACGTGGCCGTATTTTTTGGCGTGTGGCTGTATGTACATGTACATGTTTTAGACGGGACAGCCTGAACTGCTACATGGGGGGCTCTACTATGACATGTGCCGCTACTTACTCGGCCACGGTTCATACTTGCAGAGAGACCGATCGACCAGTATGTACGTACACGTTCGCGACCAGACAGACAATGCTACGTACTCTTTGTTTGGGTGGGTCCCAGCGGTCAGGGAGGATAAGGACGCACTTCCTTGCGTGCGAAGATATAGCTGCTCGGTCCCAACTGTCAGGGGGAGGAATCGTTTTTATTTTGCGAGTAATAAGGAGGCACTTCCTTGTGTTCGAAGATGTAGCTAGTGGGTCCCAGCAGTCAGGGGGAGAAAACATTATTTTTCAGGGTAAAAAGTATGCAGTTGCATGCATGCGTCCATGGGCGTGGTGCGTCCCCACTGTCAGCCTCTCACGTACAGTCATCTTCCAATGACTCTCGTTTGTTGACCACGTTGACCACACCGTGCCGAGCGCACCAAGGCCAGTGGACGACGGCGAGGCCCCGGACTGGAACGACCCGGAGATGGGGAAGACGCGGTAGTGGAGTCGCAGATGGAGAGGAGTGGGAAACTTGACTGGTTCGGGTGTGTGGCAGCACTGCCGCTGTGCCGCCCACGGGAGACAGGAGCAAGAATAGAGGTTGAAGAAGGAGCATGGCTGTTGGATTAACATCCAATGGTCCACCTGCTAGAATCATTTGTTGACTAAGTTGACAAAGCCCTGCGTACATGTCCGCTTAGTAGGCCCACAAGTCAGCCACCAAATCTGACGGATCCCAGCTGTCAACGAGAGGAATAGTTTTTTTGCATAACAAGGAGGCACTTCCTTCCGTGCGAAGATACAGCCGGTGGGTCCCAGTTGTCAGGGGGAGGAAACATTTTTTTTCTAACTTAATAAGGAGGAACGTTCCTTGCGTGTGACCAAGGACCTCGTGGGTCCCAGCCGTCAGGCTCTCCACGTACATTCCTCTTCCGATGACTCTCCACGTACAAATAATTTCGCGTCAATGCGGCCCATTTAATATTTTCTAAGAAATCCCAGCCCATTTGCACTTTCTTGAAATGCACGAATTAGCTGGGCTCGTTCTATATATAATTTTAGGTTAGAAGTAGCAATTAATATCAAAAAATAAACCGGAGTGATACATTTTTTTATATAAAAATAACAAATGAGCGAGTTATTGATCAAAATAAAAATGAGCGTGTTATTATTACATTGGTCCTTAAAATCTTCGCAAGCTTTTGTACGCAATCACTAGGATTTTCCTTGCCCGTGAGTCAAAAACAACCAGGATTTTCCTTGCCAACTTGTGTTGAACATTTACTTTTATAAGTTAATAACACGTCAAATGTTTTTATAATGTATATATAAGTCTCCATAAAATATACGATAATGTGGTTAGAAGTGAAAACATAAATTGGACACAGCATTATTATTCTTATATATAGATAATAGAGCAGAGATCTGCGTTTTATTAAAAAAATACATTGGGCTACCGATCTTTAAGAAAAAGGTAAAACCTACACTGGGAGGCCCATAGGCCGGTATGGACCTCAAAAAATATGTTGAAACCACTGTCTCCATATGTCGTGGGCTACGCATGTTAAAAAACAAAACCTACGCCTAGTTGATACTTGTTCGCCCTCTAGAAAAGAAGGATACTAGCTAGATCCCCGAGCGAACTAGATTAAAGAGGGGGTCGGCGGCGCGACTGAAGAAGCACATCAGACGCAATTTTTTTCTTCAATGGATGGCTCTCGATGCGTTTTTTTACTTGCCTCCGCACCACACAACTTGTATTTTTAACCTCCCATTCCGTGGTGGACCAGTAGCCCATTTGCTGGGCAGGCCAACCTACAGAAACCAGCACTCGATTTTTCAGCAAGCCCCAAAAACAACGCAGTACTATGTTTGTTTTGAGGACGAAAACATTACGGTAGGGGTTGAGCAGGGGAGAGGGGAAGATAGAGCAAAAATATTAAAAAGAGCTGATGCGTCGTTGCTACCCTAACAAAGTAGGTGCAATTCTTCTCGAGAAGAAGGTGTGCCGTTGACACCCACACGTCACAAATCCCACAGTAGACATACTAACAAGTTCACACACAAGTACAACAGAAAAGGTAAAGATTTGTATCAAACTCAGGTTGAGAGGACATGTTCATATTCATAGCCAACATTCACAATCAACAACTCAAAATATTAATATATACACAAGTTCAGCATGTCTATGCATCCAAATGGTTGATAGATCACACAACAATATTCATAGATAATTCACAAAAAGATTCAGATATACACATGTTCAGTATGTTTATGCATCCAAATGATTGAGATCACAGCCAATATCATCCATGGAAGAACTTTAATTACCTAGGGTACAGACCGGTAAATGGTGTTCAGTCGGAGGTACTTCTTGCTAAAATTAATGCTTGTACGAGTAAACTTTCGGGTACATAAGAGGCAGCACAGGCAATCTGAACTTTTCTTGTAGGTTTATCCTCAAATATTGGCCTCGTGCTGAGGGAGGTTTGAGCAACTTGGCCACTACTTTCATCCAACTAGTTTACTGGCTCATCTTGGTCTTGTAGCTCGCCAAAATTCTACATTGCAGACAAGAAAGGAGGCAGTTAAGAAAATGAACCACCCAAATTTTTTGTGCAGTTCAACTGAAATGGAGCATCCCTGGCGTGCAGACTAATTAAGTGCCAGATGAATATACGCGTCAACCAACTTGTCTGTAATCTTTAGACTCCATGCCATATAGTTCGCTACCATATGTGTCGATAACCAAAAGGCACAAGTTGGGACCAAAGACTGGACTGCGTTTTTCTGGGCTATGCGCCAAGCAATATTTTTGGCGTTCACTCTCCTAATACTTGGATTTTGACAACTGGTTGACACCGGTTGATACTCGAATGAATATAGGCACTTCTTCTTGTCAACATCGATGCTTGTTTGAGTGAACTTTGAAGTACATAGCAGCAGCATAAGTATTTGTCCATCTGATCTTTTTGTGCAGTTCTACTGAAATCACCCAATGTAATGATTTGTCTGCGAGTTCAGGCTCCAAGTTAATACTTTATGAAATCGGAAAATAGTAGCACAATACCAAATTACCAATACATATGACAAGCACAATAATCAGGATAAAGACCAGTACCAACCTGTGTGAGGTAGCATATCAATTACTATTTCCTTTGACTAGAAGCCGAGATAAGCAAAGCGACTGACAACAAAGGAAGGAAACAAGCCCAGATTAGCGACTGATAGGAAAGGAAGGAAGTTGTCGAGGTAATGAAGCACCCAAAGTTTTTGTGCAGTTCCACCAAAATTGAGCATCCCTATTGGCACATATATTGAGAGAGTGAGATTATTGTAATAATGGGACTAGTTGATGAAACATACACTAACAAATAGAAGCACCCTCATTATCTTAATGGGTAAAGTTAGCAACATAGTAGTCTTGCTTAAAGAGAGGTATTAGTTTATTTAATCAGTGCCAATTAGCTCAACACTCAAAGCATTGCCATGTATCATAGGTTGCAAAACTTTAACGTGCAAAGATAAAGGAGTTTCTCATGACAGTAGCATGATACAAATAGAGGTGACAGCAAACTAATATGGATGAAGGCCTTGGGCCGATACTAACCTGAGCAAAAAAGCTTATTCATGTAGTCCCAAAAGAGATGATAAAGCACTCACTAGAATCACTCAATAGTATATATTTTTGTGCACTTCAAATGTATGGTTGAAATCACTCTTGTTTACCAGTGTTGAGATTATATCGAAAGATTATCAAGAACTTCTAGCAGAGTTAAAGCACTGGCTGGGATACAGTTCATTGTATTGTCTTGTGTAGTTCCACTAAAATGTATGATTGGCACAACATGATCCCTGTTTTCACAAGTAGGAACAACGTTAAACCTTCATTAGCTTAGTGAGAAAGGATAGAAAGACATTAGCATATTACTCTAACAGTAGCATCAAATTTATGATGGACAATACACAAAACATTGCCTCATTGAGCCAATGGCAATAAATTGACATGCAAAACAATAGCACTATTATGTCATGACACTACCAAGATTCCCTCCCTGCTCCACCACATGATTCACCTCCACAGACAAACATACACACGTACATGATTCAGCATAGGGTGCTACTAAAGATTTGTTTAACTCCGACAGGAAAATTAGGCAGCAATTAATTAGTGGTACTTAAGTACTCCTGATTAATTAAGTGACCTTGCAGGAGAGACAACGGAAGTGGAAGGGCTCCCTGGAGGATCGTATCACATGTAAGGTAGACGTTGTCGGAGCCCTTGAATGGGCTTGACTGAGGCCTAGGGCTTCAGCAAGATCACCTTGGCACTGTTTATTCTTCTTCTTTCCTCCTCTTCATGCTCTATTTCTCTTTCTCCTCACCAGTTGGTGAAACCAAGTACATGATTAGCCTTCTATTTCAGAATTGGTTTTGTCAGTGAGGGAGTACAAGTGTACTAGTAGACAATAGCATTATTTTCTCATGGCAGTCGCAAAATAGAGATGAACACATGCATTAAATATCATTCTTACCTAAAGGAAGGTTATGGTGCCAATATGGATGATGAGGATTGGAACAAAGATCTCCCTTTGTGCATTTCCACCGAAATGAACCAACTATTCCAGTTAAACAGCACAAAAGTCGCTTCTTTTAAGAAGTGTTTTGTGCAGTGCACCAAAAGTTCACAACAGCAACCAGGTGAAATGGATATCCCTGTTTGCACAAAAAGCTACAGAGGAAACAATCAGAGTCTCAAACAATTACAGGCAAAAACATTTGGCTAAACTTGTCATGGCTTATAACAGTGGCATGGCTTCATTTTACCAGGGGCATTAGATTAAGAACAGCTAAATATTTGGTATAAGGGCATGGGACAATGGGTGCACTAGCAGTCCAGCACCATGTACCTAAACCAGGGCATAAAGTGGTGATTCGGAGTTTGTTGCCCCGAGAAACAAACATCCAAGAAACATATCTGGGTTGGTCCCATTTTTGTTCACTCTAGCCACCTACTCCTATGTGTGGATAGAAAATCTAGTCCTGTTCATACCACTGTGTACAACGTTTCCCCTATATTTCCCTTTTCGACCAAGAGACCGGTTCGATGACCAGTCTGTACTACTTTCACCCCCTTTCCTTCCTGTTTGTACCAAGTCCAATGTACATACTAAATTCCCCCACCCCCACTTTATTTCTTGTTTGAACCAAGTACAAGATTCGACTCCATGAAATAGCTTTACCTCTAACAATAGAAAAAAATAGGTGACATTGGACTATCCTATCGAGAGGGGTTGAGAGGTAGAAAATGATGCATATGCAGCGACGTAGCGAGCTGGGGAAGTAGAGCTAGGGCGGTTTCAAAGGAAGATATACCTGAAGGTCATCGGGATGTGGATAGGTGGGCGGCGGGAGGCCGGATCCGCCACACTAGGGCAACGACGAAGGGATCGGAGGACCTCCCGCGCCGGTGCTCGGCCAGAGATAATGGTGTAGCCAGCAGTGGGTCTCCTCCCTCGCTGTCAACGATGGCCTAAATGCTGCCCCTCCTCCCCTTCACCGGCGGAGGGGGATATGTCTGGATCTGTAACCAGCGGTGAGGATAGAAAGACAGTGTTTTTGAAGGGAGAAAGACAGTGTTACCACCGCTATCTTGTTTAGATCTGGAGAGGATGAGAGTGTGTGAATAGAGAAACCCTAGCAAGCAAGCGCGGAGGCTCCGGCCTATATATACTTAGTAGGTAGTTTTCCTTTTTCACTCCATCAAAACAATCGTTTAAAATTGTGTACGTGCCAGGTCATCGTTTTTTTATTTGTTGATTGTTTTTTGAGATAGCTACCTGCTTATTCCAAATGGTGTTATGGTGTACCAGGTCACACTTTGTATTGTTCAAGTCTGGTACAAGACCCTCCATTAAATGAACAACCACCGCCTCATAAAATTTGTGAACAAGCCCATGGCTAAAATTATCAGAAACGTGGGCTGCCCCAACAAGCATTATTATTTATATTTTCTATGTGGGGGTATCCTCAAAACAAAATGTGAGAGTACAATATTTATTGGGCCCCTTTGTAATTGGTACTTAATTTTGACCAAAGATTTAACTGACAAAATATTAGTGCATGTTACTAAAAATTATATCATTTGATTCATATTTGAACATAGTTTTCAATGATGTAATTTTTTGTGACATGCATGAGCATTTGGTTAGTTAAATTTATAGTCAAAATTTCGCAAGGTGCATTAAATCAACACATGCAAGTATCAAAAGGATAGTCATGGCATGCATGCATGCATTGTAATTAATACATGGGTAAACGCAAATTACTGAAATATATCGAGTGCAGTGCTTTGATGTGTCACGTCAACTCGTACAACAATGAGAAGTTTGGTTTCTACAATGCCCTCTCCGTCGCGGACTGAGCTCCGGTGCCTTAACTACACCTTCCTTTGGCTGTATGACAGGTGGGCCACCCACCTGTTGGGCCCACATGTCATACACGCAAAGGCAGGAGCAGTAAGTCAATGAAGTTGCATCCCTCCGTCACCCATGAGCGTGGTGGCTGGCAGGACTAGGATAAGCTTTCTCTACATGCTCCCCCTCCCGCATGCGGTGGACAAGCAGTAGTTCATTCGATGTCAGATGCCCATAAGCATATTGTAGTACTCCTCCACTCCAGTAGTACTCCATCATTGTTCAACTTCCCGAAGAGGCAAAGAGCCAAGCGCAGCCCGGACGCTCGTGTGGCAGTTTCATGTGTAGAGTAGTCTAGGATAGGGTGTACCATGCCTCTAAGATTAAAATCGTTGGGGTCGGCTCCATGCAATGAGGCCGTCTCGAAGCATTTTTTGATTAAAATAATATTCTTGCCCTACCTGTCATCCTGGTGATTGTAGTTTGCACGCTCATCTGGTCAAGACAGGAATATATTATGGTGGGGTAAATGTTAGAGGTTGCAGCGAATATATTGTACACTGCGGGTCTTTCAGCCAAGTTTAGAGGCAACCATGTGGGGCCCATGCTATAATGTGTCGCGTCAACTCGTACAACAAGGATAAGCTTGATTTTACTACTGCACGCCTTCTCCCTCGCCCATGTGGGCGGTGGAACGTAGACGAGGACAGACTTTTGCTTATAGTACTATAACAAGCTATCCCACCCACACGCGGTCGACGGACATGCAGCAGTGGATTCGATACTATAGAAGTAATAGTAGTAGTAACATCATTGTTCGTCTTCTCGAAGGGCGAAGAGCCAAGCTGTAACACCCTCGATGCGACTATAGCTCCCACGTGTCGAGGCACGACTTAGAGACATAATCGCATTGAAGGCATATGTCGCAAGTTAGGCAATCTTCACAACATCCCATGTAATATAATAATGAAAGGGGAGATAACATAGTTGGCTTACACTCGCCACGTCAAACAAGTACATAAATAACATTACATCATCCAAACACTCAAGGCCCGACTACGGCGCCAAAATAAAAGAGAACCCCAACATGCGACACGATCCCAATCACCCCCAATTGGGCACCACTACTGATCATCGGGAAAGGAAACATAGTAACGTTGAGAGTCTTCGTCAAACTCCCACTTGAGCTCATACGCGTCTCCTGGAGCGGAATCATCAGGCCCTGCATCTGGTGTAATAGTAATCTGTGAGCCACAGGGACTCAGCAATCTCGCACCCTCGTGATCAAGACTATTTAAGCTTATAGGTAAGGCAAGGTAAAATATGAGTGGAGCTGCAGCAAGTGACTAGCAAGTATGGTGGCTAACTTATTCGCAAAGGAGAGCGAGAAGAGGAGGCAAAGCGCGAGCGAGAAACTAGAGAGCAACCTGCGTGAACATTACTCCAACACCGTGTCCACTTCCCGGACTCCGCCGAGAAGAGGCCATCACGGTAACACACTCAGTTGATTCATTTTAATTAAGTTAAGGTTCAAGTTATCTACAACCGGACATTAACAAATTCCCATCTGCCCATAACCGCGGGCACGGCTTTCGAAAGTTCAAATCCCTGAAGGGGAGTCCCAACTTAGCCCATGACAAGCTCTCACGGTCAACGAAGGAATAGACCTCCTCCCAAGACGTTCCGATCAGACTCGGTATCTCGGTAATTCAAGACACTTCGACAGGTTAAAACAAGACCAGCAACACTGCCCGAATGTGCCGACAAATCCCGATAGGAGCTGCACATATCTCTTTCTCAGGGCACACTCAGATGAGCCAGACATCGGGTAGGCCAGCCCAGAGTTGCCCCTGGTAGCCCCAGACATCGCTCGGTTGGACCAACACTCAGAGGAGCACTGGCCCGGGGGGTAAAATAAGATGACCCTTGAGTCTGCAGAACCCAAGGGAAAGAAAAGGCTAGGTAGCGAATGGTAAAACCAATGTTGGGTATTGCTGGAAAAGCTTTAATCAAGGCGAAATGTCAAGGGGTTCCCATTATAACCCAACCGCGTAAGGAACGCAAAATCCGGGAACATAACACCGATATGACGGAAACTAGGGCGGCAAGAGTGGAACAAAACACTAGGCGAGAGGCCGAGCCTTCCACCCTTTAACAAGTATATAGATGCATTAAGATAACATGGCAATATAATGATATCCCAACAAGTAAATAAATGTTCCAACAAGGAACGGGCTCCAATCTTCACCTGCAACTAGCAACGCTATAAGAGGGGCTGAGTGAAGCGGTAACATAGCCAATCAACAGTTTGCTAGGACAAGGTGGGTTAGAGGTTTGACATGGCAATTTGGGAGGCTTGCAAGCAAGTGGTAGGCACCGTAGCATTGGCATAGCAAAAGAGCGAGCAAAACTAGCATAGCAAAGATAGTAGTGATTTCGAGGGTATGATCATCTTGCCTGCACAGTTGTCAGAGTTGACTAGATCCTCAAAAGCAAACTCAACGGGCTCCTCGTTAGCGAACTCGTCTCCCGGCTCTACCCAAACAAGACAAACAAGCAACAAGGATACAATCAACCACGTGCAAGAACAAGCAATATGATGAAATGATGATATGTTATGCGGGATGCGATGCGGGATGCCAAATGCAAGATATGATAGGAAATGCATGAACCTGGCCTCAACTTGGAAAACCAAGTGTGCCACTGGAAAGATGAGATGAAATCACTTGAAAACGATATAAAGAACGCCGGAATCGGAGTTACGGTTTGGAAATGGCAAGCGATTCAAAAATGACACTGGTCTGCGATTTACAGCAAGTAGGCCTCTAAATGCAATGAAATGAACATTCTACAGCACCCAAACATGACAACAAAATACATGGCAGGGATTCACACAAGATGCTTAACAAAAGTATAGCACTGAGCTACGGCCAAATCATTCATTAACAGGTTCAAACAAGCATGGCAAAAATGCAAATGGAAAACAGATCTCAGACTTAGTGAAATCAACACTTGTCTGGAATTTCAGATCAGGTAGCCCTCTTCGGAGCAACAAAACTACATGCTACAGGACCTGAACATGGAAAAGTAAAGCATGGCATGGAGCTACTCAAAGAGCTTAACAAAAGTCCCTTAGTGACCTTGAGCCAAAAGGGATCAGAAAATACAATTGCAAGCATGTGAACATAGCAAAAACACAATCAGCTTCAGACTTAGAGAAAAACTGACACATGCTGAAATATAACTCAAGTAGGCATGTTTACGAGCTCGATGCACTCACTACAGAGCAAGTCATGGCAAGACAAGCATACATCCATCAAGAAGGCACAAAATGCAAGCTAGACATGGCAAGAACAATAGCATAGCATGCACGGATCAACTACAACATCACCGGCAAAATTGCAAATAAGTTGACAATCTGCCCAGATTCACAAAGTAGCAAAAGTAGAGCTCGATTGACTCAAGCTAGGGTGCTCCATAATTGCAAACAAAGACATGCATGGATAGAGCACTACAAGATTAACAAAACTCCCTTACTGATCATCCTCAAAAGAGGCACGGATCACTAGGAAACAACAAGAACATATGGCATCATGAGATAAACAGCTCCAGGACTTGGTGAAATTACTAAGTCCCTGAAAACAGACTTAGCAAGTGCACCACTTTGCAAGCTTGCACAAGTCACCACACGCATCCTAAAAATACATGGGTTGCACCTCTGGAAATATGACAAAACCCTTAACAAAACACATGTAGAACTCACGGGCATATCATGCACACAATAATCATGGCAAAAATGACAAAAGTGCTAAACGGAGTAGCAGATCTGACAATTAACTCAAGTAGCCCTCTTCTAACAGCATTTCGGGCATCAAAATGAACTCAAATGAAAATGATGCAATGGAATGAAATGATGTACTCTCTGATATGAACATTTTGATATGCTATATGCATGAATCAGAGCTATGGATGCAAAGTTACGGAGCCGCGAACATGGGCATATGAACTAAAAATTCTGAGGACTTAGGAAAAAATTCAACCTCCGGATCTGGATCTAGGGTTTCGGGGGCACGCGGCCCGAGGTTCGCCGGCGTGAGCTGGAGCTCGCCGGAGTTGAGCCGGAGAAGAAGAAGATGGCCGGGGCGGTCGGATGCGTGCGGGGAGGCGAGGCCGGAGGAGAAGGAGGAGATGGCCGGCCGCGGCGAAGCTCGGCTCCGACCGGCGGAGCGCGAGGCGGCGGGAAGGAGTGCAGTGGCCGGGTCCGGCCGGCGAGGGGCTTGGCGGCGGAGGGCAACGAGGCGGCGGAGGGCAACGAGGCGGCGGCCGGGCGCGGGGAAGAAGGCGGCGGCGGGCGCAGGTGAGGCGGCCGGGCGCGGGGAAGAAGCCGGCGGCGGGCGCAGGTGAGGCGGCCACGTGGCGGCGTGCTACTGGCGCGGGGCAGCGGCGGCAGCTTCGTCCGCCCAGACCGGACGTGTCCGGCGCGGCGCGGTGGATTTTTTTAGGGTTTCGGAGGTAGGAGGAGATCCGAAAATCGGGGGGCCTTTAAATAGGCATAGAGGGAGCTAGGAGAGTCCAAATGAGGTGCGGTTTTCGGCCACGCGATCGTGATCAAACGATCTAGGACATGGAGCAGAGTTTGGTGGGTTTTGGGCCAAAATAGAGGGGTGTTGGGATGCAACACACACAAGGCCTTTTCGGTCCCTCGGTTAACCGTTGGAGTATCAAACGAAGTCCAAATGGTACGAAACTTGACAGGCGGTCTACCGGTAGTAAACCAAGGCCGCTTGGCAAGTCTCGGTCCAATCTGGAAATGTTTAATCCCCACACACGAAAGAAATCTAGAAATGGCCACCGGAGGAGAACGAAGCGCCGGAATGCAAAACGGACAACGGGGAAAATGCTCGAATGCATGAGATGAACACGTATGCAAATGCAATGCACATGATGACATGATATGAGATGCATGACAACGACAACAACACACGGAGACAAAAAAACCGAACCCGAGGAAATAGATATAACTTAACGCCGGAAACGGCAAGAGTTGGAGTACAAATAGGGAAAGTTACATCCGGGGTGTTACACAAGCGCAACCCGAACGTGGTAGTTGCGAACGCTCGCGTGGCAGTCTTTGTGTAGGGGTGGGGCATGGTGCGGTGCCTTGGAGCACGCTTATAGCCAGGCTCTTGCATGAGACAAAATTGCTATTTGAGCCCACTATTGTAGTACTACTTGCTAGTATAGCCCTGTAAACCGAAAAGGAGTATTTGCCTTTCTAGAGATTTCAACAAGTGACTAGACTGCACCCTAAATGAGTTGTACTAGTGCAAGTGGGAGACTGAAGGAAATATGCCCTAGAGGCAATAATAGGGTTGTTATTTATATTTCCATATATCATGATAAATGTTTATTATTCATGCTAGAATTGTATTAACCGAAAACTTGGTACATGTGTGAATACATATACAAACAGAGTGTCCCTAGTATGCATCTACTTGACTAGCTCGTTAATCAAACATGGTTAAGTTTCCTAGCCATGGACATGTGTTGTCATTTGATGAATGGGATCACATCATTAGAGAATGATGTGATGGACTAGACCCATCCGTTAGCTTAGCACTATGATCATTTAGTTTATTGCTATTGCTTTCTTCATGACTTATACATGTTCCTATGACTGTGAGATTATGCAACTCCCGAATACCGGAGGAACACTTAGTGTGCTATCAAACTTCACAACGTAACTGGGTGATTATAAAGGTGCTCTACAGGTGTTTCCGATGGTGTTTGTTGAGTTGTCATAGATCAAGATTAGGATTTGTCACTCCGATCGTCAGAGAAGTATATCTGGGCCCTCTCGGTAATGCACATCACTATAAGCCTTGCAAGCAATGTGACTAATGAGTTAGTTGCGAGATAATGCATTACAAAACGAGTAAAGAGACTGAAGGAAATATTCCCTAGAGGCAATAATAAAGTTGTTATTTATATTTCCTTATATCATGATAAATGTTTATTATTCATGCTAGAATTGTATAACGGGAAACTTAATACATGTGTGAATACATAGACAAACAGAGTGTCACTAGTATGCCTCTACTTGATCGTTAACCAAAGATGGTTAAGTTTCCTAGCCATGGACAAAGAGTTTTCATTTGATGAACGGGATCACATCATTAGAGAATGATGTGATTGACTTGACCCATCCGTTAACATAGCACGATGATCGTTTAGTTTACTGCTATTGCTTTCTCCATAACTTCTACATGTTCCTATGACTATGAGATTATGCAGCTCCCGAATACCGGAGGAACACTTAGTGTGCTATCAAACGTCACAACGTAATTGGGTGACTATAAATATGCTCTGCATGTGTCTCCGATGGTTTTTGTTGAGTTGGCATAGATCGACATTAGGATTTGTCACTCCATGTATCGGAGAGGTATCTCTGGGCCCTCTCGGTAATGCACATCACTATAAGCCTTGCAAGCAATGTAACTAATGAGTTAGTTACGGTATGTAGCGTTACGGAACGAGTAAAGAGACTTGCCGGTAACAAGATTGAACTAGGTATTGAGATACCGACGATCGAATCTTGGGTAAGTAACATACCGATGACAAAGGGAACAACGTATGTTGTTATGCGGTTTGACCGATAAAGATCTTCATAGAATATGTAGGAACCAATATGAGCATCCAGGTTCCCCTATTGGTTATTGACCAAAGATGAGTCTCGGTCATGTCTACATAGTTCTCGAACCCGTAGGGTCCGCACGCTTAACGTTCGGTGACGATCGGTATTATGAGTTTATGTGTTCTGATGTACCGAAGGTAGTTCGGAGTCCCGGATATGATCACGGACATGACGGGGAGTATCAAAATGGTCGAGACATAAAGATCGATATATTGGAAGCCTATGTTTGGACATCGGAATGGTTTCGGGTGAGTTCGGGCATATACCGAAGTACTGGGAGGTTACCGGAACCCCCGGGAAGTATATGGGCCTTATTGGGCCATAGTGGGAGAGAGGAGAAGGGAGCCTAGGAGGGGGCACACACCCCCCCCAAGCCCAATACGAATTGGGTGCCCCCCCCCTTTCCTTCCCCCTCTCTCCCCTTCCTTCCTCTCCTAATCCAACTAGGGAAAGGGGGGAATCCTACTCCTAGTGGGAGTAGGAATCCCCTTGGGCGCGCCATAGAGGGGCCGGCCCTCCCCTCCTCCACTCCTTTATATACGGGGAGGGGGCACCCCATAGACACACAAGTTGATTGTTTAGCCATGTGCGGTGCCCCCCTCCACAGATTTCCACCTCGATCATATCGTTGTAGTGCTTAGGCAAAGCCCTGCGTCGGTAACTTCATCATCACCGTCATCACGCCGTCGTGCTGACGAAGCTCTCCCCCGACACTCAGCTGGATCTAGAGTTCGTGGGACGTCACCGAGCTGAACGTGTGCAAATCGCGGAGGTGTCGTACCTTCGGTGCTAGGATCGGTCGGATCGTGAAGATGTACGACTACATCAACCGCGTTGTCATAACGCTTCCGCTTATGGTCTACGAGGGTACGTAGACAACACTCTCCCCTCTCATTGCTATGCATCACCTAGATGGATCTTGTGTGTGCGTAGGAATTTTTTTGAAATTACTGCGTTCCCCAACAGTGGCATTAGAGCCAGGTTTATGCGTAGATGTTATATGCACGAGTAGAACACAATGGATTTGTGGGCGTGGGTATATACATATTGCTAGCCATCACTAGTTGATTCTAGATTCAGCGGTATTGTTGGATGAAGCGGCTCAGACCGACATTACGCGTATGCTTACGCGAGACTAGTTCTACCGACGTGATTCGCACACAGGTGGCTGGTGGGTGTCAGTTTCTCCAACTTTAGTTGAATCGGATTCAATGAACAGGGTTCCTTCTGAAGATCAAAAAGCAATCACTATACCATGTTGTGGTTTTTTGATGCGTAGGTAAGAACGGTTCTTGCTCAGCCCGTAGCAGCCACGTAAAACTTGCAACAACAAAGTATACGATGTCTAACTTGTTTTTGCAGGGCATGTTGTGATGTGATATGTTCAAGACATGATGCTAAATTTTATTGTATGAGATGATCATGTTTTGTAACAGAGTTATCGGCAACTGGCACGAGCCATATGGCTGTCGCTTTATTGTATGAAATGCAATCGCCATGTAATTGCTTTACTTTATCACTAAGCGGTAGCAATAGTCATAGAAGCAATAGTTGGCGAGACGACAACGATGCTTCGATGGAGATCAAGGTGTCAAGCCGGTGACGATGGTGATCATGACGGTGCTTTGGAGATGGAGATCAAAGGCACAAGATGATGATGGCCATATCATATCACTTATATTGATTGCATGTGATGTTTATCCTTTATGCATCTTATTTTGCTTAGTTTGGCGGTAGCATTATAAGATGATCTCTCACTAAATTTCAAGGTATAAGTGTTCTCCCTGAGTATGCACCGTTGCTACAGATCGTCGTGCCGAGACACCACGTGATGATCGGGTGTGATAAGCTCTACGTTCATCTACAATTGGTGCAAGCCAGTTTTGCACACGCTGAATACTCGGGTTAAACTTGACGAGCCTAGAATATGCAGATATGGCCTTGGAACACTGAGACCGAAAGTTCGAGTGTGAATCATATAGTAGATATGATCAACATAGTGATGTTCACCATTGAAAACTACTCCATCTCACATGATGATCGGACATGGTTTAGTTGATATGGATCACGTGATCACTTAGATGATTAGAGGGATGTCTATCTAAGTGGGAGTTCTTAAGTAATATGATTAATTGAACTTTAATTTATCATGAACTTAGTACCTGATAGTATTTTGCATGTCTATGTTGTTGTAGATAGATGGCCCGTGTTATTGTTCCATTGAATTTTAATATGTTCCTAGAGAAAACTAAGTTGAAAGGTAGAAATTACACGGACTGGGTCCGTAACTTGAGGATTATCCTCATTGCTGCACAGAAGAATTACGTCCTGGAAGCACCGCTAGGTGACAAACCTACTGCAGGAGCAACGCCGGATGTTATGAACACCTGGCAGAGCAAAGTTGATGAATACTTGATAGTTTAGTGTGCCATGCTTTACGGCTTAGAACCGGGACTTCAACGATGTTTTGAACGTCATGGAGCATATGAGATGTTCCAGGAGTTGAAGTTAATATTTCAAGCAAATGCCCGGATTGATAGATATGAAGTCTCCAATAAGTTCTACAGCTGCAAAATGGAGGAGAATAGTTCTGCCAGTGGACATATACTCAGAATGTCTGGGTATCACAACCACTTGACTCAGCTAGGAGTTAATCTTCCTGATGATAGTGTCATTGATAGAGTTCTTCAATCACTGCCACCAAGCTACAAAAGCTTTGCGATGAACTATAATATGCAACGGATGGATAATATGATTCTCGAGCTCTTCGCAATGCTAAAGGCTGCGGAGGTAAAAATCAAGAAGGAGCGTCAAGTGTTGATGGTGACCATCAGTTTCAAGAAAAGGGGTAAAGGGAAGAAGGGGAACTTTAAGAAGAACGGCAAGCAAGTTGTTGCTCAAGTGAAGAAGCCCAAGTCTGGACCTAAGCCTGAGGCTGAGTACTTCTACTGCAAAGGGGCTGGTCACTGGAAGCAGAACTGCCCCAAGTATTTGGCGGAGAAGAAGGATGGCAAAGTGAAAGGTATATTTGATATACATGTTATTGATGTGTACCTTACTAATGCTCGCAGTAGTGCCTGGGTATTTGATACTGGTTTTGTTGCTAATATTTGCAACTCGAAGCAGGGGCTACAGATTAAGCGAAGATTGGCTAAGGACAAGGTAACGATGTGTGTGGGAAATGGTTCCAAAGTCGATGTGATCGCCGTCGGCACGCTACCATTACATCTACCTTCGGGATTAGTTTTACACCTAAATAATTGTTATTTGGTGCCAGCGTTGAGCATGAACATTATATCTGGATCTTGTTTGATGCGAGATGGTTATTCATTTAAATCAGCGAATAATGGTTCTTCTATTTATATGAATAATATCTTTTATGGTCATGCACCCTTGATGAGTGGTCTGTTTTTACTAAATCTTGATAGTAGTGATACACATGTTCATAGTATTGAAGCCAAAAGATATAAGTTTAATGATGATAGTGCAACTTATTTGTGGCAGTACCGTTTAGGTCATATTGGTGTAAAGCGCATGAAGAAACTCCATGCTGATGGACTTTTGGAATCACTTGATTTGAATCACTTGATGCTTGCGAACCATGCCTCATGGGTAAGATGACTAAGACTCCGTTCTCCGGGACAATGGAGCGAGCAATAGACTTGTTGGAAATAATACATCATTAGATGAACGGGATCACATCATTAGAGAATGATGTGATTGAATTGACCCATCCGTTAGCTTAGCATGATGATCGTTTAGTTTACTACTATTGCTTTCTCCATAACTTATACATGTTCCTATGACTATGAGATTATGCAGCTCCCGAATACCAGAGGAATACTTAGTGTGCTATCAAACGTCACAACATAACTGGGTGAATATAAAGATGCTCTACAGGCGTCTCCGATGGTGTTTGTTGAGTTGGCATAGATCGAGATTAGGATTTGTCACTCCATGTATCGGAGAGGTATCTCTGGGCCTCTCGGTAATGCACATCACTATAAGCCTTGCAAGCAATGTAACTAATGAGTTAGTTACGGGATGTAGCATTACGGAACGAGTAAAGAGACTTGCCGGTAACGAGATTGAACTAGGTATTGAGATACCAACGATTGAATCTCGGGCAAGTAACATACCGATGACAAAGGGAACAACGTATGTTGTTATGCGGTTTGACCGATAAAGATCTTCGTAGAATATGTAGGAACCAATATGAGCATCCAGGCTCCCCTATTGGTTATTGACCAAAGATGAGTCTCGGTCATGTCTACATAGTTCTCGAACCCGTAGGGTCCGCACGCTTAACGTTCGGTGATGATCGATATTATGAGTTTATGTGTTTTGATGTCCGAAGGTAGTTCGGAGTCCCAGATATGATCACGGACATGACGAGGAGTCTCGAAATGGTCGAGACATAAAGATCGATATATTGGAAGCCTATGTTTGGATATCGGAATGGTTCCGGGTGAGTTCGGGCATATACCGGAGTACCGGAACCCCCCCGAGAAGTATATGGGCCTTATTGGGCCATAGTGGGAGAGAGGAGAAGGGATCCTACGAGGGGGCGCCCCCCCCCAAGCCCAATCCGAATTGGGTGGGGGCCGCCCCCCCCCTTTCCTTCCCCCTCTCCCCCCTTCCTTCCTCTCCTAATCCAACTAGGGAAAGGGGAATCCTACTCCCGATGGGAGTAGGACTCCCCTTGGGCGCGCCATAGAGGGTCCGGCCCTGCCCCTCCTCCACTCCTTTATATACGAGGAGGGGGCACCCCATAGACACACAAGTTGATTGTTTAGCCGTGTGCGGTGCCCCCCTCCACAGATTTCCACCTCGGTCGTATCATTGTAGTGCTTAGGTGAAGCCCTGCGTCGGTACTTCATCATCACCATCATCACGCCGTCGTGCTGACGAAGCTCTCCCCTGACACTCAGCTGGATCTAGAGTTCGTGGGACGTCACCGAGCTGAATGTGTGCAGATCATGGAGGTGCCATACCTTCGGTTCTAGGATCGATCGGATCGTGAAGACGTATGACTACAGCAACCGCGTTGTCATAATGCTTCCGCTTACGGTCTATGAGGGTACGTAGACAACACTCTCCCCTCTCGTTGCTATGCATCACCTAGATGGATCTTGCCTGTGCGTAGGAAAAATTTTGAAATTACTGCGTTCCCCAACAGAGACTTGCCAGTGACGAGATTGAACTAGGTATGATGATACCGACGATCGAATCTCGGGCAAGTAACATACCGATGACAAAGGGAACAACGTATGTTGTTGTGCAGTTTGACCGATAAAGACTTCATAGAATATGTAGGAACCAATATGAGCATCCAGGTTCCGCTACTGGTTATTGACCAGAGATGTGTCTCGGTCATGTCTACATAGTTCTCGAACCCGTAGGGTCCGCACGCTTAACGTTCGATGACGATATGTATTATGAGTTATGTTATTTGATGTACCGAAGGTTGTTCGGAGTCCCGGATGAGATCACAGACATGACGAGGAGTCTCGAAATGGTCGATACATAAAGATTCATATATTGGAAGGCTAAATTCGGACACCGGAATGTTTTGGGTCCTTTCGGAGTACCGGGGGTTACCGGAACCCCCCCCCCCTCCCCGGGGAAGTTATTGGGCCTCATGGGCCTAATGGTGGAAGAGAGGAGGCAGGCCAAGGTGTGGCGCCCCCCCCCCAGCCCAAACCAAATTGGACTAGGGCTAGCCCCCCCCCTTTCCTTCTCTTCTTCCTCTCCTTCCTTCTTCTCCTACTAGGACTAGGAAAGGGGGAAACCTACTCCTACTAGGAGTAGGATTCCCCCCCCCCCTGGGTGCGCCCCTTGTGGACGGCCATCCTCCTCCTCCCCTCCTTTATATACGGGGGAGGGGGCACCCCATAGACACACAAGTTGATCTTTAGCCGTTTGCGGTGCCCCCCTCCACAGTTTTACACATCGGTCATATTGCCGTAGTGCTTAGGCGAAGCCCTGCGTCGGTAACTTCATCATCACTGTCGACACGCCATCGTGCTGACGGAACTCACCCTCGGCCTCAGCTAGATCAAGAGTACGAGGGACGTCACCGAGCTGAACGTGTGCAGATCGCGGAGGTGTCGTGCGTTCGGTACTTGATCGGTTGGATCGTGAAGACGTTCAACAACATCAACCGCGTTACTAAATACTTCCGCTTTCGGTCTATGAGGGTACATAGACACACTCTCCCCTCTCATTGCTATCCATCTCCTAAATAGATCTTGCGTGATCGTAGGAAATTTTTTGAAATACTGCGTTCCCCAACATCCAATGCCTACGAATTTTCCACATATTGTTCTTGCTAAGTTATAATTGCTATTGCTACTATTACAACTGCTACAAAACTTTTACTCCCTCCTTCCATCTATATAGGGCCTAATGCATTTTTCAAGACCGCCTTTGACTGTTGATAAGATTAATAATACATGAGATGTATAATGTGAAAATTATATCATTGGGAGCTCCTTTCACGTACGAATTTGACGGTATGATTTGTGTAACTTGCATGTCATATATTATTGCTCTAACACTTGGTCAAAGTTAGCCTCAAAAATGCATTAGGCCCTATATAGATGGAAGGAGGGAGCACTGTGGTTACTGTTACAATTACTACTGTTACCACTACTATCAAAACTATCATATTACTGTGCTACTGATCACTTTACTCTAGATATTTAATCTCCAGGTGTGGTTGAATTTACAACTCAACTTCTAATACTTACCAATATTCTTTTGGCTCCCCTTGTATTGAATCAATAAATTTGGGTTGAATACTCTACCCTCGAAAACTGTTGCGATCCCCTATACTTGTGGGTTATCAGACACTCACGCAAACGTCCAGTCAGCAGTACCTACACACACAAGAGCAAATGCTTGCACCCAACACGGGCAAGAGGGTTGTCAATCCCCTTGTACTCGCTAATTGCAAGGATCAAATCTGGCAATGGGTGATAGATAAATTGCAAAGTAAAATAAAAGAAAGAAAATTACTCCACCTCTCGACGGCTATCCAGCATGCATCTTGAGGTATTAAGTTCATAACAAATAGAGTAATGCTTGGAGCATGATGACATATGTAGAGAGAATAAAATCAAGCAATATGATTGAACCCCGCCATTTTCCCATTTAGTAGAAACAATGCAAATATGTGCCTCGCTACCCCTTCTGTCACGAGGTGAGGACACCGTGAGATTGAACCTACTACTGTAAAGCACTCCCGCTGAAGATAAATCAACCTAGTTGGCCAAACCAAACGGATAGATCAGAGCGCATTACATAGCTATAAAAATCACACATAATAAAGTTTAGAAAATACTCAATTACTTTTAATGAATAATCTAATCATAAAACCCACAATTCATCGGATCCCAACAAAAACACAACAAAAGAAGATTCCGTCGAGTAGAACTCTGAGAAGAACGTTGTATTGAAGAACAAAGAGAGAGAAGAAGCCATCTAGCTAATCACTATGGACCCATAGGTCTGTGGTAAAATACTCACACATTGTCGGAGGAACTCAGTGAGACCGAAGTGAATGCAACAAGTCACAGAGAGCTAGCAAGGCCATCTTGGTGAGACTGAGATCCGTTGGTGTTACCGAATCATTAGGATTTTGGCAGTGGCTATGTCAAAATGAACTCGGTGGCTCCGGATGAAAGATATCGGTGGGGCCGAGTTGGAGTTTAGGTTTTGGACACTCCTCATGGAAGATATCGATGGGGCCGAGTTGGAGTTTAGGTTTTGGACATATTTGAATAGAGAAAGTGGTTGAGGGTTTTGGAGCAATATCACTAAGCACTTTGAGCAAGTAGACCATTAAGCAACACCTCATCCCTTTTAATAGTATTGGCTTTCCTATGGACTCAATGTGATCTTGGATCACTTAAACAAAAATGCAGAGTCTTGAGCTTTTGCCAATCCTTGTCCTTAGCATTTTGAGGGGTCCACATCTCTATGTCATGCCATGCCATACATTGAACATCCTGAAATGTTTATCTTGAATGGATATTAGTTCAATGAGATATATGTTGTTATGAATTACCAAAACCACCCGGGGATTAGTTGCACTTTCAGAAGCTCATGACATGTACTTTATGTTGAAAAAAATAATTTACAAATTATCTTCTGTTAAATTTTTTTCTATTCGGAAGTTTTCTTTGGGGTTTATTTGGGTTTTCCTAAGTTTTTTATGTGTTCTTATGAATTCTGAGTAGTGGCTATGTCATTGTTTGCTTTCGTTAGATTGTTCGGAGTGCAAAGCTTGATACAATCAATCGTTAGAGTTTGAAGGTCGTCACCAAGGCAAGTCACTTTGATCATCTTTGCGAATACCTATGTTTTTATTGCATTAGTTTCATCCTTCCAGCATGCATCAAGTAGGTAATATTGAAACTTTGATCTTGAGTAGTATTACGAGGTTGGAACCCACACCCATGTTACTAAGCCCCGGGAAAACGATGAAATTATTATGATGCCGCGCTTTAGTATACGGGGATTGGTATGAGTGATACATGGGAGTTGTGAGAGTCAAGAATATTTTGATCAAGACTACAACCTCAAGATTTCAAGACCAAGATTTCAATATACATATGGGTAGAATGATTGAAGGGCACCCTAGAGTACTAGTAGATTTGCCAAGTGAGCTGGAGTAGGCTGGTTATCATGAGGAAAGCTCCACCCTGTCTCAAAGAGACGGATGGATACTTCAAGACTGGAAGCTTACCTGTGCAATCACAAGTAAATATGGGCTCTTACTTGGTTGATCTTAGTTGTGACTCTGATCGGACAGTGCTACGAGATGTAGATGAATGGTAGGATTGGATGGGCATTGTAGGTGGTCCAAGGAAACTCTCTGAAAGGCCATGTTTCGGTCATCCTATTCTCAAACACCAGGCGGCACAAGGACGTACAATGAGGGATCAAATCTTGTGCGGAAAGTGCGCAAAACTCTACAGAGTATTAAACTAATCTATTAGTTGTGTCACCGGTATGGACAACTTGAGCCTCTGGAATTGGAACTATCGGGAACTCTCGACATGGTTACTATAATTAAATTGGGGTTAATATTAACTTTGGGTTATAAGAATTTGGTTGGCGGAACCATCTCATTAATGACATCAACTTTGTAGTAATAAATTTGTTTTATCCTGAGTTACGGAAAAATAGCTTTTATGCAAAAACTTAAACCTAGAGCCACCACAGCCATATTGCATATAGTGATATTGTTATTTCATTTGTTCTCTCTGTGACTTTGCCGGTATATTCCATGTGTTGACTTACACGGCTGCAACGTCTCATATTACAGAGTTTTTCGATGAGGATTAAGGTGCGATAGGTCGTTGTCCGCACTCAGCATTTGTCGTGGAGTTGGATGGACTCATTTACCTTTAATGCTTCTGTGGTTATTTATTTTAGTTGGCCTTCAGCCATATTTATCTAATAAATACTCTTTTGAGGACCCGATGTAATAAAGTATGTGATTGAACTCTGTTATATTTCATCGAGTACTGCGTGTGCTAGCAAACCGATCCAGGGATAGCACTTAAGCACAAAGACTTTGATCCATTTGGGTCGGGTCGCTAAAACTTGTTCTAAGGAAGTTGCATTTAGAACATCTGTTTTCAAGAGAATAAGAGAATCCTCACCAATAAAAGGCGTGAAACTGAAGGTGCATTTCTATATAATCTAATCCCATAAAATACTTCATAGCTAACTGAGCTAACACAAGCCATAATTAATTCAATCCATTGCTCATGAAATCCCAGTTTTTGCATGATATTTGAGGAAGATCCACTCAACACGGGCATAAGGCTTGTGCATATCTGACCTCACTGCACACAAACATGACTGGCCAACTTTTTATTTTTTATTTTGTGCACACATTCATAAGTAATAAGAATGTTATCGGTGGTCAATCTTCCAGCGACAAAGGCACTTTGTGTGGGGGAAATAATGTCAGGCATAATACTTTTCAAATGAGCAGCCAACATCTTCAAAATAACTTTGTATGACATTGCAAAGACTATGTCTATGTACTGAGTTACCAGTTCTGCGGAATCGACCTTTGGGATCAAAACATTAGAATATCATTCCATTCAGTTGGTATCTGCCTTGAATTAATAGCATGCGGAACTTCATTAATGATCTCATCACCTAACATGTGCTAACACTAAAAATTTCATGGAGGTCATCCGGACGAGGGGCCTTGAGCTCACAAATACTGCAAATTGTTTTACGAACATCATCAGGAGTGCATGGAGCCAATAGCATATCATTCATTTATTTGTTGGCCTTACAATCAACCTTTTTGCAAAATGGTAGGATATGTATGCTGCACTTGGATATGAAAAGATTAGCAAAATAATTTTAAACGTGGGGGTTCAAAGATGGCATACCTTATAACAAATCGCCATTTTCATCCTTTAGTTTTTTTATAAAATTTCTTTTCCTTCGAGCCAAAGCAAAAAAGCATGAAAAAAAACCCGGTCGGCATTTTTGTAGCCAATTAGCTCTATCTTTGCATCCATTAGATCTCTTCCAACTACAACAAGTATTCCACAAGTTCAGCCAAAAAATTCTCTTCATTTTCATCATTCACTGGGCCGGACATAGCTTGTTCGAATTCCCTCTGAGCTTTCCGAAGACGTTTCTTCAGTTTTTTAAGCACCCTTTGATCGACTGTTCCCAGTCATGAAACTAGCCATGCATACGTGTAAGTTTGTCATATCATTTATACACCTATATAGTGTGCGAATAACTTTGAAAGGTGTTCGTTGGATGAAGCCAATCCGACGGTGCAAAGATGGCAAATCCGAGCACTACTGGCCGTTGGATATCATCTACATTCCATCAGATTTTATCACATGTACAATCTAGAAGACTCCATGGTTGAACTTAAGCATAATGCACAAACCTCAAAACACAAGCACTTCTCCTTTGTTCTAGAATCTTCTGTATCATAATTGCCCAATTTTTCTTCTAGATGAATTGCCATTGTTTGTTTTACTTTATGCTTTACAACGCACAATTCCATGAATCTTAAAATAGATTAGCTTTTCTATAAAACTAATTGATTTTGAATGAGATGAATTATAAAAATTAAACAAACATCTACATCATGCATATATAACTCAAAACTTACATGCTATAATATGATATTTATTCATAATTTGGTTGCCAAATCTCATGCGTGCACTGCACGTGTACCTTATTAGTATATACATATCACTGTAGGATCAGCCCCTACCTTGTCCCACGCTGCTTGCACCATTTTCGGGAACATTTCATCTCTCGGAGCCTCCGAATCATTATACTCCAGGTTCTCTAAGGCTGCATGTGGAAAAAACTGTGACCGCGCATCATTGATAAGGCCTCGGTCAAGTCTCTCTGTCTCTTATTTTTCCTCTATGCCAAGTAAAAGAGACCCATACATCCAATATCCCTTATGTCACAATCATCTATAGCATTCTGAAAAGGATGCATGTACTGTTGCGATCTTGAATTGCCACCTTCCTTCTCATGTAAAAATTGAATCTCATTAAAGTCACCCAACAGGAGCCACGGGAGAGTTTCATAGTTACTAAATCATACTCCCTCCGTCCCAAAATAAGTGTCTCAAGTTTATACTAACTTTAGTATAAAGTTGTACTAAAGTTGACACTTATTTTGGGAAGGAGGGACTATTGCATAAAGCTACCTACTGGCTCTTCACTTGCCTAGTTTCACAAAGAAAAGAAAACTCTTCTGTTCAGCGTAACATAGGCTACATTTACAAACCAAGTAATATGTGCCTGTAGCAGGTTACATCATCCTGGATTCAAGCGCTCTTATAATCTTAAGAGCATTACACTACATTACACTCTGGAAAACAGTCGAGTCAACGCAAATCTACGTTAAATCAAGCAGACGGCAGATATTATACAGATAGGATCATCATACAATTATCAACCCAAGGCATCAGCAGCCTACACACCAACTTAATCACGTTCCAGCAATATTTATGGGAGCCATCACTTACTACTGCATGGCTCGAGAAAGGTCGGACAAACAACAGCTCGCCGGAGAACACAGCACACCTAGATCAGAGGGGGGAGGAAGCTACAGGATCTTCCAAAAATCGAGTTGTCGGCCACACGGTTGTCAGGAGATTGATGCTGCTAAGAGTCATTGATCAGCAGGGGATTGGTGTCGTTAGCTTGTCTACTAAAGAGCGACTGAGCCAGCTCCGGCGACAACATGTTGGCTACACATTCAAACTGCAACGAGAAATAAAACTAAGTTGTCAGGTAATTCTAAAACTGTAAGCTTACACAAAAAGATTCATGCGAAACTCAAGCAGCAAATGTTGATTGCATACCTTTTTGTGCTGATACTTTTCACGTATGGCATTAAGGGGGCATCGGTTGGTGTTGCCCTGAAGTTCCCATAGAGCGCATACACATATTTGAATATCAGAACTTTTGTATGAGGTGTAATGCTCCAGAGTACAGTTCTGCACAAGAAATACAATATATTAGAGACAAAAAAATACTTGTTCACATGGTGTATAGAGGTCTGTATCCAGAGTTTTCTTACGAACCCATGGGAGATCTGATTGGTCAAGTGTCCATCTGGCAAGAAAGACTACCGAGGCTGCCACCACTGAAGGGAGAAACCTCAGGAAATTGTAATCGGTCAAAGTCAACTCCGCGAGATAATTGGCCAGATAACCCAGAGTTACAGAAGGAGCCTGGGAATGTAGTTTGAGAAGTTAGTGATCAGCGCCATACATATAAAATGAATTAAAACTGTGCTAATATGGTTGGATGCCAGTCTTACTTTGTGAGAAGCCTGCGCTGCTCTAAGAAATCTCCTGATAAAATTTCAAGGAAAGGCTTGTTAGTGATGAACAGAAACTTCGTATTGGAATAGAAATATGATATGATATGTTTAGTCATCCTGAGACATTAACCTGAGAAATGTTTTGATTGTGGGAACAGAAAGATTATATCCCAGACCATTAAGCACTTGGCACTCCATTTTCAGCACCTATTGAATCAGGATGACATCAGTTATGGCAGATCAACAATGACACATCGCATATGTGTAATTAACAATTGTTCAAACTTACACATGAAACAAGTACCTGGTCTTTTGTATATGTATTATCAGTTATGAAACAAAATTCTTCAACACGTGGTGCACAGATCTCTTCATATTTTCTGCAGATGGAAGTAGACTTTTAAATGATTCTACTGAAAGATATCACTGGAGCCCATGGCAGCAGAAAGAATCAAACGATAAACATAATTGATGTGTTTGGCACAAAACAAATCTTCATATCAATTTCATTGTTTTTTATATTAATAAATATTAAAATCAAGCAAATACAAACTTACGAGGCAATCAACATGCTAGTTATTCCAAGAAGTTGCAATTTCTGTCTTTCAATATATTTCCAAGAAAGAAATTGATCGATAAGGTATACAGTTAGGTACAGCGTGTCTGGAACAAGTTTATACTCTTCAGCAACCTGCAAAGATAGAGCTTCATAAACTGAGAAGTTATGGACATTAAAGATTAAACTGGAACAAGGATCTTGATTTGGGACAAAAGAAAATGCAGGTTTCCCGTATGCATGTGGGAAATGCATAACGTATGTTTCTGGTGCTGAAGACCACCGGATACCTTATTCTGACCTCTACACTATTCACAGGGTCGCGACTTATATGTTTTCTATATGTGTATACTGCACATGTTACCACCACAGCACGAGTTTAATCATGTCATGTTCGGCTCAATTTGGAATTGGGTAAGTTATGTGGTGCAAGAAGAATGCATGAGTGGATCATCACCACTGATTCAAACTTCTCATATAAAATCCTCCAGCGCTGGCATCCAATAGTTATGAGATTTGGAAGGGAAACAAAGAAACCAGGCAGACAAGAATGAAAAAGAATGTTTATGTAAGCTATTGAGTTGAGCTTGGACAGGTGTAAAAACCTAGAGGTCTATTCCTCTCTGTGAAATGAATGGGCAGAGTTCTTACCTTCCATAAAAACACACATCCACATGCAACTTGTTACTTCATAATTGCAAGTTATATACATAAGTTTGTATGCGAAGTTGCAGTGAAATGGCAATGATGAATGCTCAATCGTAAAAACATGGGAGTAGTTAAACTATTATGTATAAATTTAATCGGAAGCAATCCATACAAACCTCAACAAGCCAATCAATGAGGATTCCTCGCATGCCTTTTGTAATATCCCTTTGCAAAGTCTCCATGTAATTTGATTTAGGCCTTCTTATAAGCTGGGGCATAACATGAGCATATAAGATGGACGCTCAAATGCTTTCACAAAAATAGCATACTAACACCATAGCACAGAGATGAAACACAAGCGTCCAAAAATGAAATTCTTCCCAGCTTAATAAGGCATGTAAAATATGAGAAATTTAGAAGACCGTCTAAACAGTAGAAACTCTCCCCTTTTACCAAAAAACATCAACATACCTCTGCAGCCATTAGGTTTGTGTATATCTCTGCAGCATAGGAAATACACATTTGCGGATTGCCATTATCTTTGTCAATATCTATAATGTTTAAACCAGCATAGTCCCCTGGAAAAAAGATACAGATTCTTTAGATGCTAGTACCCCACTAAACAGAATACATGAGTATCTACAAATTTGTCAAAAATGAGTAGTGCACAAAACATTTACAATATGCTTTGTTATTCATAATTTCTGTGGCCACAGAAAGACCATCAAGATTTTGTTCGCAAAAAAGGAAGACCGTCAAGATTCAAGAATATACTCAGAATATGACCAGACAACCAGCAACAAAGTGTAAAATTACAAGTGAAGAGAATCACCAAGCAGTCTTTTGGACTTCTATGTTCAAACCTATCTTTAAGTCCAGATGCTAAACAGTAGAGAAAAGACGCGACTTAACTAACCAGTGTTTGAGTTAGCAGTTTCAAATTTATCTCTTGTGGTCCTTCCGTGAAAGAATGCCTCATGAAAACCACTCTCCCTGTTCCATTCAGTATTCTGCAACAACGACCCTTTGTTTTCAAGCAAAGCAGTGGGCTCCTCCTTTGGTGGTGAAAGCTCTTCCTTCTGAGCTTCTTCAACGTTGTGACAATCATTCACAAATGAAGTTCCACTAACAGCAGGAAGAGGTGGCTTAGGGACCTTCTTTGAGCGCTGCTTGTTTTTGCTTGGATTTCGTCCTACCTTTTGGGTGGGCCTCAACTGGGACAAAGGAAATAGCTCTTCATTTAGTTGAATATATATGTTTGGGAAAAAGTAATGGTCAACAAATCAAACTAGGATACTGTAATAATATGTGGAACATCTTGGTACCTGTAGCTTAGTCACAGCAGTGCAATTTCTGTATGAGTTTGCACAGCTTATGTTTGTCACGTCCTTGAGCACTGCTCTCCTTTTAGGGTGTGGAGCTGAAGCTACAGCACTTACACAAGTATTCTCATCCAAAGCTCCCCGTTTTGTCTTCCCTTTCGCTGTCGGTTTTTGTTCAGTTCTCACAGGTACCAGTGCGGGGTGAGCCACTCCACATCTTCTACTACTATTAGCAACTTGAGCTCGTGTGACGCGGCCACTGGGACCTTGGCAAGCAATAAGGACGGGAATATCCTTTCTTGAAGCCATTTAAGCCTGACTGGGTTAAAATGAAGATGGCATTATGGATTCATGCACTGAACAAACAAGATAGCAAGAAGTAGCATTGCAGAACTGAAAGGGGAATAAGACTACGGTGTGCATGAAGCATCATGCAACGTTGCTAAATAAGCAAGTGAAAGTACGAGTTTATCCAGTCTTCTGAGAGGAGCGCATAAGCGAGAGAAACAGTAAATTCCTCAGATCATAAAAATCATAGAAGCAACCGATTAGTTATTATTCATACGCATAATTTCAACAAATTACTTTCTGGTATTGTGTCTATGAAAGAAAAATGAGAAGAAATGAAAACCCATAGCCATGAAACCCACTTCACAAGATGCACAGTTTGCATTATACTTAATCAAAATACGAAAACTGATGATGTTCTTTTTCTTTTGCAGAAAAGGTATTTCATTCTGTAATAAGCCCTGGCATTTAGTTCCACGACGGCAAGTCTTGCACAAAACATGGAGCACGTAGAAGAAAATGTAATGTCACGTCCTGCATCTATATTTTGACAGATCGGTTGTATACTTGGGCAAACAATATCTCCAAATCGTGTTGACAGGGCATCTACAAATGGGGGCAGTGGGTTAATTAAGATGAGAAAAATTGTGCTCTAAAGAACGGCCGTAAAACCAGAACTCTAAAAAGGAAACTCGGATTTTGCAGACCACCCACCCTTTAAACCCAAGTACAGGATTCTTGGAAATATTGTAATCAGACTAAAGAAATCAGATTACCTATACCATCAGATTCATGAGTTCTTGCAAAAGAATGGGGGCACCACCAGTTGTTGAAAAAGAAAGCTCAAATTCTTTTCTTTAAAACAAGAAAGCCCACATTCGGCGGCCATGGTGTGCAAGGAAGGAGAGCATCTAGGGGAATGTGAGGACAAAGAACTCGCCGGCGTCGGGAGGGACGGGCGAGAGGGTCGCCGCCCGCGTCGATCTGCCGAGGCCCAAGAGGAGCGAGCAAGAAAGACTGGATTGCCGTCGATCCGGCGGCGAGGGAGGATGTGTCGACAGCCGGTCCTGGAGGAGGCAGGCCGCCGTCGCTGGAGTGCTTCGCCAAGAGCGAGATGTGGGGCAGCGAGGCGCGGGAGGGGCCCTGCGCTCGGGGAGGACGGGCAGGCTCTAGGGTATACGAGGGGAGAATGCAGCGGCGGGAACCCTAGCGGTCCGCGTTCAGATCTGTGCCGAAGAGGAAAGCTCTCCCCAGCGCCGGCGGGATCCGGGTGAGGCGGCTGCGGCGGAGGCGGCGACCACCTTTCGGGTTTTGAAGTTTGAAGGGAGGAGGCGGGATGATTTGGGGCGGCGTACAAGAGGAGGATAGTGCGGCCTCCGCGTACCCCCTGGGGCCTATTGGGCCGGCCTTTTTACTCTTCACGTGTCACTTGGGCTTTATCGGATAAGAGCTTGTGTAACGTAGATGGACAATAAGAGCCTAAAAATTCCTCAAAATAAAAAAAAGCCTAAAAAAGAGCCGAGTGCGAGATCTCAAAAATAAAAAACCTGAGTAATTCACCATGATGGTTGTAACTCTTTGGTGACCCCCGGATTTTCTCATAGATAAATGTACGAAATAAATCCAATTTGTAAGAAAAAGATTACTCCTTGCATCCACGATTCCGTTCTGGACCATTAGATAAGAATCCAAAGATAAAAAGTGAAACAAAGAATATCACTATTGTATAAAAAAGTTATTTGGTACGCGAGGCGGAAGACGATTCATGAGTCTATTTTTCAAACCCCACACCAAACCAGCTCCTTCATTAGCTGATGGATTTGAAGTCTCTGCCTAAACCGGAGGTCCTTCATACCACTTCTACTCCCCGAGTAGATGTACAATGTTGGCTGCCACCTCAAGACAATCACATGAAAATTAATGTTGATGGGGCGTGATCGCGAGTAAGGGGTCTCGAGCTGGTAGGCTTGGCATGATGGTAACATAGACACATGATTTGCCCAGGTTGGGACTCTCTCGGAGAGATGATACCCTACATTATGTTTGATAGTATTGATTTGGAGGGGGTACAAGTTACATGTTGATCTACCACAAGATTGAGGGTGTGTGAGAGTTGTCGCATGTGGTCCTCGCCATTTGATTTATATAGATACAAGGGGTGCCTAGGATTTACACATAGGTAGGTTACATCTAAGGGTAATCGTGACGAAGACGACCTTTAAGTCTTGGAGTATGCGCCAAGTATTTGGAAGATGTCCACCTTAACGCTCTTGGACCCGACAAACGTGGCCCACTGGTTGATAATCTTGGGGGTCCTCAGCCCAGCCCATATGTTCGGGAGCCCGTGGCAAGCACCCCCTAGTCCAGGATACCATCACTAGCCCCTGAACCATCACTAGCCCCTGAACCGTCTTCAAGTCAAGGACACTCCTGTTGGGGAACGTTGTATGGAAAACAAAATAATTTCTACGCACATGCAAGATATATCCATGAAGATGCATACCTATGAGAGGGGAGAGTGTCTTTACGTACCCTCGTAGACCGTAAGCAGAAGTGTTTATTAACACGGTTGATGTAGTCGAACTTCTTCGCGATCTAACCAATCAAGTACCGAACGTGCAGCACCTCCACGTTCAGCACACGTTCAGCTCGGTGACGTCCTCACCTTCTTGATCCAGCAAGACGATCAAAGTAGTAGATGCGTTCCGGCAGCACGAGGTGATGGTGATGCTATTGTAGGATCGAAAGTAGGTCTAGAGGGGGTGATTAGACTACTTGACCAAATAAAAACATAACCTTTTCCGAATTTTAGTTGTGGGTAGATTTTAGCAATTTAGCACAAGTCAAGCAATCAACCTACACATGCAATTCTAAGAGTGTAGCAGCGGAAAGTAAAACATTGCATATGAAGGTTGATACGTCTCCAACGTATCTACAATTTTTTATTGTTCCATGTTATTATATTATCTGTTTTGGATGTTTTATTGCATTAATATGTTATTTTATATTATTTTTGGGACTAACCTATTAACCTAGAGCCCAATGCCAGTTTTTGTTTTTTCCTTATTTTTGAGTTTCGTAGAAAAGGAATACCAAACGGAGTCCAAATGGAATAAAACCTTCGCGATGATTTTTCTTGGACCAGAAGACACCCAGAAGACTTGGAGTGCAAGTCAGAAGAGCCACGAGGCGCGCCCAAGGGGGTAGGGCACGCCCCTACCTTGTGGGCCCCTCGGTGACCCCCTGACCTAGATCTTCCTCCTATATATTCACATATATTCCCAAACCACCAGAAGCATACACAAAAACACTTTTCCACCGCCGCAACCTTCCGTTCTCGTGAGATCCCATCTAGGGGCCTTTTCTGGCATCCTGCCGGAGGGGGATTCAATCACGGAGGGCTTCTACATCAACTCTATTGCCCTTCCGATGAAGCGTGAGTAGTTTACCACAGACCTACGGGTCCATTAGCTAGTAGCTAGATGGCTTCTTCTCACTCTTTGATTCTCAATACCATGTTCTCTTTGATGTTCTTGGAGATCTATCCGATGTAATCTTATTTTACGGTGTGTTTGTCGAGATCCAATGAATTGTGGATTTATGGTCAGCTTATCTATGAATATTATTTGAATCTTCTCTGAATTCTTCTATGCATGATTTGATATCTTTGTAATTCTCTTCGAATTATCGGTTTGGTTTGGCCAAGTAGATTGTTTTTTTCTTGCAATGGGAGAAGTGCTTAGCTTTGGGTTCAATCTTGCGGTGTCCTTCCCCAGTGACAGTAGGGGCAGCAAGGCACGTCTTGTATTGTTTCCATCGAGGATAAAAAGATAAGGTTTTGTAGGATCGAAAGTAGGTCTAGAGGGGGGTGATTAGATTACTTGACCAAATAAAAATCTAGTCTTTTCCTAATTTTAAGTCTTGGCAGATTTAGCAACTTAGCACGAGTCAAGCAATCAAACTACACATGCAATTCTAAGAGTATAGTAGCGAAATATAAAATATTGCATATGAAGGTAAATGAAGGGGTTTGGAAAGGCAAACGCAATTTAGACACGGAGATTTTGGGCGTGGTTCCGATAGGTGGTGCTATCGTACATCCACGTTGATGGAGACTTCAACCCACGAAGGGTAACGGTTGTGCGAGTCCACAGAGGGCTCCACCCATGAAGGGTCCACGAAGAAGCAACATTGTCTATCCCACCATGGCCATCGCCCACGAAGGACTTGCCTCACTTGGGTAGATCTTCATGAAGTAGGCGAGCTCTTTGCCCTTACAAACTCCTTGGTTCAACTCCACAATCTTGACGGAGGCTCCCAAGTGACATCTAACCAATCTAGGAGACACCGCTCTCCAAAAGGTAATAGATGGTGTGTTGATGGTGAACTCCTTGCTCTTGTGCTTCAAATGATAGTCTCCCCAACGCTCAACTCTCTCTCACAGATTTGGCTATGGTGGAAAGATGATTTGAGTGGATGATACGTCTCCAACGTATCTATAATTTTTTATTGTTCCATGCTGTCATATTATCAATCTTGGATATTTTATAATCATTTTATAGTCATTTCATATCATTTTTTGATACTAACCTATTGACATAGTCCCAAGTGTCAGTTACTATTTTTTCCATGTTTTTTACATCACAGAAAATCAATACCAAACGGAGTCCAAACGCAATGAAACTTTACAGAGATTTTTTTGGACCAGAAGAAACATAATGGGCCATGGCTGCGCCTGGGGGTGCTCCGAGGAGAGCACAACCCACCAGGGCGCGCTAGGAGGCCCAGGCACCCCCTGGTGGGTTGTGCCTGATACGTCTCCAACGTATCTATAATTTTTGATTGTTCCATGCTATTATATTATCTGTTTTGGATGTTTAATGGGCTTTAATATGCACTTTTATATTATTTTGGGGACTAACCTATTAACCGAAGGTCCGGTGCAAATTGCTATTTTTTGCCTATTTCAGTGTTTCGCAGAAAAGGAATATCAAACGGAATCCAAACGGAACGAAACCTTCACGAGGATCTTTCTGGGAACAAATGTAACCCTGGAGACTTGGAGTACAAGTCTGGAAGTCCGCGAAGCTTCCACGAGGCAGGGGGCACGCCCCCACCCTCGTGGGCCCCATGGAGATCCACCGACCTACTTCTTTCGCATATATATATACTCTTATACCCTGAAAACATCCGGGGGAGCCACGAAACCACGTTTCCTCCGCCGCAACCTTCTGTACCCGTGAGATCCCATCTGGGGGCCTTTTCCGGCGATCTGCCGGAGGGGGAATCGATCACGGAGGGCTTCTATATCAACACCATAGCCTCTCCGATGATGTGTGAGTAGTTTACCACATACCTTCGGGTCCATAGTTATTAGCTAGATGTGTTTTTCTCTCTCTTTGATCTTCAATACAAAGTTCTCCTCAATGTTCTTGGAGATCTATTCGATGTAATACTCTTTTGCGGTGTGTTTGCCGAGATCCGGTGAATTGTGGGTTTATGAATTTGATTATCTATAAATATTATTTGGTTCTTCTCTGAATTCTTATATGCATGATTCAATATCTTTGCAAGTCTCTTTGAATTATCGGTTTAGTTTTGCCTACTAGATTGATCTTTCTTGCAATGGGAGAAGTGCTTAGCTTTGGGTTCAATTTTGCGGTGTCCTTTCCCAGTGACAGCAGGGGCAGAAAGGCACATATTGTACTGTTGCATCGAGGATAAAAAGATAGGGTTTATATCATATTGCTTGAGTTTATCCCTCTACATCATGTAATCTTGCCCAATGCATTACTCTGTTCTTATGAACTTAATACTCTAGATGCATGCTGCATAGCGGTCGATGTGTGGAGTAATAGTAGTACATGCAGAATCATTTCGGTCTACTTGACGCGGACGTGATGCCTATATTCATGATCATTGCCTTAGATATCATCATAACTATGCGCTTTTCTATCAATTACTCGACAGTAATTTGTTCATCCATCGTAATACATGCTATCATGAGAGAAGCCACTAGTGAAACCTATGGCTCCGGGTCTACTTTACATCATATAAGTTTCCGATCTATAATTCTAGTTTACTATTCATTTTGCAATCTTTGTTTTACAATCTATAAAATATTTATCTTATTATCTTTATCAGATCTCACTTTTGCAAGTGGCCGTGAAGGGATTGACAACCCATTTATCGCGTTGGTTGCAAGGTTATTGATTGTTTGTGCAGGTACTAGGCGACTTGCGTGCAGTCTCCTACTGGTTTGATACATTGGTTCTCAAAAACTAAGGGAAATAATTACGCTACTTTGCTGCATCACTCTTTCCTCTTCAAGGGAAAACCAATGCATGCTCAAGAGGTAGCAGTGCCCACCTCGGGTGCCCCCTGGACCGCCTCTTTGCTCTATAAATACCCCAATATTTCCAAAACCCTAGGGGAGTCGACGAAATATTGATCTAGCCACCGTAGAGTCCAGAACCACCAGATCCAATCTAGACACCATCTTGGATGGGGTTCACCACCTCCATTGGTGCCTCTTCGACGATGCGCGGGTAGTTCTTTGTAGACCTTCGGGTCCGTAGTTAGTAGCTAGATAGCTTCCTCTCTCTCTCTCTCTCTCTCTCTCTCTCTCTCTCTCTTTGTAACAGCCTGAATTTTTTGCCCTTTTCTTTTTCTTGGACTTCCGGTTTTGTTTTGCTTTTCCGTGGCTATGTGGTTCTGAAACTTGGGAAGATCATGTCTTCCTAGGTTTTATAGTGGCTTGTAACCCTCATCATCATCCCAATATCATGTCATTTCCATCCTTGACCTAACCCAAAATTCTTTTGTTGGGAATATTCATTTTCTGATAAAGGAATAACCCTTAAAACCCTAGGTTGTGAAGCAACCTATATTTCTGTCACTCCTAAAATTCCCAAATAATTCTCATAAATTTTTTGGGTCCTATATTGCTCAAATATGTCAAAATATTTCATTGTAATGTTCAAAAATAATCCTCCAATAATTATTTTCCTATTCTGTCCTGAATGACACTTTGCAAAGGAAGTGCTATTTATATTTGTTTGATTGACCCCAAACTTCTTGGATAGCTTTTCCTGTCCATATAATTGGCTCATGCGAAAATTCAACTCAATTTTCCTAGTAAATATTTCTGAGCAATTTTTCAAAATTCCTGTCTGAGGGAAGTGATTGTGAAGGAAATACAAGCTAGACATATCCAAATGAATTGAAATTTTGCAAGGACCTTCCTATTATCAAATAATGACTCTCCTCCAAATATGAGCTCATTTAACTCATCTATGTGAGCCCAGATTCAAATCTTAGTTTCTGGTCAGATTTTCATTTTGTGAAGAAACTATATTTTATATTGCTTCATTTCAGCTCAAAATATTCCAGGGCATTCTCGTATCCATATAAACTCCCTCCACCAAGTTTTAGCTCAATTATTTAATCCAATTGCCCTGTGAAAGTTTTCCAAGTTTCTGTCCAGAATGAAACTTTGTGAAGAAAGTGCCATTTTGGTATTTCCAAATGGCATGAAATATTTACAGAAGCTTCATATCATCATATAACCCCTCTCTGCCAAATTTCAGCTCACAGAGATCAAGTATGTGAGTGCATCATCCAAATCCCTGATTCTGGCCAGATTTGCACTTTCTACTGCAACCCTCATCTAAACTCCTCCTATTAGTCTGATGTTTGGTGATCAGCATCACCTTAGTATGTGATAATCATCAGACAAACTAGTTACCACGTTACCTAGCTGGTTTAACCACAAGAAGTTACAAACACCTTCTTACCGATTTACTTTTGAAACTAAGTGCAAATCTCTTCTTTGCCCCTAGACCGATTTAGTTCTTCATTTGGACTAAGGGAACCAAGGTCCATACACTGGACATGGTTAGCCGCGCCAAAGAGCGCCGCTTGTGCCAGTGCGCGTGGTGATCACGCTTGCGTCATGGCTGCAGGCGTGCTCTGGCTTGTTCCGGCCACTATGCTCGTCTCCTCCCTCCTCTTCTCGACCTCAAACCTTGTCCAGGAGCTCGCCCATGCTCGACTACGTCTCCGTGCATCGGTGCTTCGTCATGGTTCGCCATCAATGTCTCGCAAACGCCATGCCCGTGCCACGCCCTGCCTCTGCCCGCCATTAAAGCTTGGTCGGGAGCTAGCTTGTGAGATCCAGAGCCTTCCCCGCGGCTATTAAAGCGTGCCCCGAGTCCCTCCTCACCTCACCAGCCTCTCCCCAAGCCTCATTTCCCACCAGAGCCCTCGGCCCTTTCTTCTTTTCGCCGGAGTTCGCCATGGACGCCTCGGCCTCGGCATGGTTCCGGCCAACCCAAGCCTCCCCTCGCCGTTCCGAGATGTCCAACGAGTTACCCTCATCCCACTTAGCCGCCCCACCCATCGCCCCTCGCCGGATATGGCCGCACCACCGAGTTCCACCACCGCCCCGACCGCCTCGGTCCTCTCTGCCCTCCTCTCCCCGCGGCCATTCTAGTCGTCCCCGGTGCCCTCTACTCCTATGAATGGGTGCGCGGCCCTCCCCCGAGCCCGCCGGTTCCCTCAGCTCGACCAGAGGTGGCCGGAGTTGGCCGGGCTCATCACCGGAGTCCGCCGCCTGTGTCCCTGTCCCCGCCAGCCGTCGTCGCCTTGCCTCTCCCCAGCGCTGCTGCTGCTCCAGGAGGAGGCGCTGCACCGCCCCGTACCCCTCCGGTGGCCGCGCCCTGGCCGGAGGTGGCCGGAGCCGGCTGGCCCCCTTGCCGCCCCTCCCCTGCTTCCTCTCCTCTGCTCACGGGAGCACAGGAGCGAGAGGAAGGAGACGACCCGATCGCCCCCACCCCTTGCCAGCTCAGCGTAAGTGGAGAAGTATTTCTGAGAATACGTTTTCCTCTAAGGAAAGCGTACTCTCGTTCTACTTCAGCCTCGAATACGTGTTCTCAGTTCTGAAAACGTATTCCTATGAAAGGCGTTTTCTATTTTCAGCTGTGAGGGACTTGCTGGTGATAAAGTCTTCACAAATTGGTCCCTGATCTTCAACTCCTCACAACTTTTCAACCGTAACTCCGATTGAGGTGAAACCAGCGCTCACTTCTTCGTATCGTCGAGCTCTATCTTTTGGTAACATTTTCACTAGGTGTTCTCACAGTGAAAATGACCATTTTGCTCTTGCCTCTAATCAGCCCCCTCCGAGAACGTACCGTCCGACGTGTCGTTCCGCGGCTTCACCGCACTTCTTCCTGGAGTCTCCATCACCCTAGGCAAGCCACAATACCCACTTGCATGATAGTCATGCAGTAGCCATGGTTTTCAACTTGAATATTTATTAAATGTTTGCTTGCTTAAAATATGGTTATAGTTGTTTCGGTAATGCTTATGGATTCATGCTTACTTTCTTGCTATGTTGTTATGCACCTAGTTGTCATGCCCTGCTAGTTGCTAGTATTCTTTTCATATGCGTATGCTTGCTAGTAGTATATGTTGATGTTGGCAATGGTCTTCGGTGCATGACTACCGTCTGGGGTACCGTTGTTATGCATGTTCCATTGCATCCAGTTGGTTAAATGCTTGCATGATGGCATTGTTGATATGTTCTTGCATGATGTTTATTGTTGATGCTAGTGGTCATGTTATGCTATGAGTAGTGTTGTACTGGTAATATTCATGCTCTTCATTATGCCATGCTTAGTTGGAGATGATTCATTATTGATATGGTGGCTAGTTATGTTGCCCCCGTGCTTATGTTGATATCATGCTCATACATTGTAATTGTATCATGTTATTTTATCATGGCTCAGCATATTTGCATTCAAGTTTAACCGGATTAAATTGAACTTGAACACCTGTTGGCTGAGTCATGGTGCCACCATATCGAACTGACCAGTGCAACCACGCTTACCTTTATGGGAAGGTCCTAACTAGGTCTATTGTCGTGCCTCTCGCCGGTGCCTCCAACTAGGGAAGGTTATGGGCGTGCGGTACCCTGGCCCGGTAAGCAGACATAACCTTGTGTGCCTGTTGTTGTTATTATTATGGATCCGGTCCTCGTGAGGGACGTTTGGCCACGACGGTGGTCGTTGTGTCTTTGGTAGACACGGGGCCACCCAGGACTAGCCCAGTTGGGAGTGGGTCGGAGTGGCCGGGAGAGTGTCATGGCAGTAGATCGGCTTTGTCGGAACGCCATTGGTCCACCCGAATGGGAGTGCGAGGCCATGGGTTCTGTTGGGGATATAGCTATCAGTTATGACCCGCCCAGGAGGGGCCGGGTCAAGACCCAATGGCGGGTCACAAAGGAAGCCCAGTAAACACTCAAGGCGATAGTTTGTTAAATCTTATAGAAGGCCTAAAGGCCTAGAGGCGGCTTAAGGCCCAATATTGTAAACTGTCGTATGTAAGGAAAGACTTGTAAAGAAAGGCATGTAAAAGAAGTCACCAAGCCAGACTCGATTTATGAGCCGGCAGGGACTCTGTAGGCCACCAGGCGTCAACCCGTGTATATAAGGGGACGACCCGGTGGCGGCTTAGGGCAAGAAACAAGGGATCGATAACCAAGCCGGTGAACTAGCCTCTTGGTGATCAAAACCCCAGCAATACCAACACAACTAGACGTAGGCTTTTACCTTCATTGTAAGGGGCCGAACTAGTATAAAACCTCCCGTGTCCTTTGTCCCGATTAACCCCTTTAAGCTTCCTAGTTGCGATGGCCCTACGACTAAGTCCTTTTGCTAGGACATCTGCCGTGACAATTCCACGACAGTTGGCGCCCACCCTGGGGCCAGCGCACGGTGGATTTGAGTTCTTGATGGGCAACTTCGAAGGGCTCAAGGGATACGCTGTGGGCCGGATGACCGATAGTCATCATGGCAAGCTCTACATCGACGACGAAGGTTGGGGCCCCGAGGCCGGCTCAATTGAGTACGGGTACCGGGTCCCCTTCGGCGGAATTCATGTCTTCATCGGCCGGATCGGCGAGTCAGGCCTTGAGACGGACATCCACACCAACCTCATCAAAACGGCTCAGCGCGCGAGGTCCACCCGTGTTCAATCTGTCGTGAAGCATGCCTTCGTAGGCTGCATCCACGACGGTGAATACTCTGAAGAATCGGTGGATGGCGGTGAGACGCCCGTCTATTCTGACGCCACATCATCAACGGGAGAGACGGACTCTTTGTACCAGCTGCATGATGGCATGCTCGGAGGCTGTTCCGATGGCAGCAATATTCCGGACCCCCTTGAGCCGCCGAATTGGGCCGGAGTCTTCATGGCAGGAACACAGCCGGGGCAGAACTCCACAGTAGTGGCAGCAACAACCACCGGGTCGGCCGCAGCCGGGTCAGGAGACCCCGCGCGCCCCCGGCTCAGATTCTGATGGACCTCATGGATAAACTGATGACCCTGTTGACTGCCATGGTAGAGCCAGCGAATCAAGCTCAGCATGACGCAGAGGTGGCACACGTACGTGAGGAGATGGTACAAGCTAAAGAAAATTTAGCAGCAGAGGAGGTCAGGATGGCCGCGGAGAGGGCGGCTTTGGACGCTCGTGCTCAGCAGCTTCAGGCAGAGACTTTCCGGCTCTCGGTGGATCTGAACGCGTCAAACAAGGTCATGAGAAGAAGGCATCAGAAAACTCAGTCACGTCTACCTCTAACGCTTGATCCTAGGAACCTTTTTCATACGCTCGGGGCCGGGGAAAGTAACCCGCTAGAGGCAAATCGGATCACGACACCCGGGGTGCCGGTTCAGCCGCGCGCCATGGAACCGCCTCGTATACCAACACCGTCGGGTCACTTCTCCAATCCCTTGGAAAACCTCATTGCAGCTTTGGCTCATTTGGCGGCTCTCCCGATGGAGGGCGACTCTCCGGCGGCAATCGAAACACGAAGGGTGAGAGAACTTCTTCAAACAACTCTGGCGCAACAGGATGCGTACTCTTACAGTCGAGACAGGATCCATTCAACCCCTCGCCCGAGCTGGAGCCCAAGCTACAGTAGGCGTATGGATTCAGCCGACATGTCAAGCAATGTTCAACGCCGCAACCGGCCGCACATGCATGAGCCGGGACAGGCTGGAGCCCTTAACTTGGCGGATCAGGAGAGGATCCGACAAGAGGCTGAGCGAGCGGTTCAACTGGCGGAGGAACAGGCGGCTCATCAAACGTTTCCGGCTTATCCAGCAATCTTGGTTGAGGCAGGAGTGGCCACAAGAACCGCAGGTGTTCCTTGCCTGGTTCCGGCCATACGTAATGAGCGTTTGCCAAAGGATTTCAAGGGGCCTCGTAAAGTGCCTAATTACACGGCCAATTTACAGCCTGGGGCCTGGATTGAAAAAGTTATGAGATGGCCATGGAGCTGTTGGAGGTCAGCGACGCGGCAATGGCTAAATATTTCACCATGATGTTGGATGGAACGGCTCGTACTTGGCTAAAAGGGTTGCCCCCCAATTCCATCGGCTCATGGGTGGGGTTAAAAGCCCGGTTCATTCAGAACTTCAAGGACACATGCAAACAAGCTATGTCAATCGTGGACCTAACCAATTGTAAGCAAGAGGAAGGTGAGTCCACAACCCATTGGGTGCACCGGGTCAAGGAGATAATTCATTCATCTAATAAGATGGACGCCGGCTCGGCAGTCTTAATGTTGGAGAAAAATTGCCGTTTTGAACCTCTGAAGTAGAAGCTGGGGCGGCTTAAACGTGACTGCAATGACATGGGCCAGTTGATGGCGGCTCTCGTCAAGTATGCTGATTCTGATAGTACCAAGAACCCTGTGTCTGATGAAGAAAAGACAGGGAAGGGAAAGAAGAACGGCAACGACAAGGGTCACCAACATAACCCGGCAAATCAAGGAGGTAATAAACGTAAGGCTGACGAATTTGTGGCTAACACCAATGCGCAGGGCAACAATCAACGGCGCAAGGGTAGGCAACCCCCTCGGTCGGGCGGGTCAGGTCCCACCCTTGAGCAACTATTGAATGAACCTTGTCCAAGACACGGCACCCGGGAGAAGCCAGCCACCCATCTATGGAAGGACTGTACAATCATGAAGGCATTCAAGAATTCAAATGCATTCAATGGAAGTCACGGCCCTAGTGGCGGTTCAGGTGGAGGCAGCTTTCATGGCCCGGGCGCCGGCTCAGGTGGAGGCGGGTTTCACGGTCAGGGACATGCGGGTAACCAAGGAGGTTATAACCCACAACCCGACCAAGGTAATCAGCAGCAATCCGGATATCAGAGCAACCCAAAACAGTTGAATAGTGGGCAATATCATGTGTTTACCACTAGCTTGTGCAAGCAGGACCAAGAGCTTCACAAGAGGGTTGTCAATGCCGTTGAGCCGGTGATTCCGTGTTACTTACGATGGTCAGAACAGCCTATTGTGTGGAGCAGAGAGGATCATCCTCCCCGGGTTGACAATCCGGGTCACCTAGCCTTGGTAGTAGCGCCTCAGGTTGGTGGATATAAATTTACTAAAGTGCTCATGGATGGAGGCAGTAGCATCAACATCCTCTACTATGAGACGTTTCGCCGGATGGGGTTGACTGATAAGAGTCTTAAGCAATCTAACACTGTTTTTCACGGTGTGGTACCTGGCAAATCGGCATACCCAGTTGCCAAGATTGAACTGGAAGTAGCCTTTGGGGATGAATACGATTCCAGAGCAGAGAAATTAACCTTTGAGGTGGTTAAGATCAAAAGCCCATACAATGCTTTGTTTGGACGGCCAGCTTACGCCAAGTTCATGGCTCGGCCGTGTTATGTGTATCTGTAGCTCAAGATGCCGGGTTATAAGGGCACCATTACAGTGCATGGAAGCCGGAAAATAGCCCTGAAGTGTGAAGAAGGAGATGCTGCATACGCTGAGTCTGTTTATGCAACGGAGGAGCTAAAGTTTTATAAAGATAATGTTGACCCGACAGACATGACGTCTCTAAAGAAGCCAACAAACGGAGCGTGAACCGGTGTTGAAATTCAAGTCAGCTGATGACACCAAGATGGTTGATTTTGTGCCCGGCGACTCATCCAAGCAATTCATCATCAGTGCCAATTTGGATCCAAAATAGGAAAGCGCGCTCATCGAGTTCATCCATGAGAACCGGGACATCTTTGCATGGAAACCTTCTGACATGCTGGGTGTCCCGAGAGAACTCACTGAGCACACTCTCAATATTGATCCAAAGTTTAAGCCGGTTAGGCAATTTCTCCGACGATTCAACAAAGGAAGGCGCAAGGCCATCGGAGAAGAGGTGGCCCGGCTCTTGGCAGCCGGGTTCATTGTGGAAGTCTTTCACCCAGAGTGGTTAGCCAACCCGGTGCTTGTACTCAAAAAGAACGGCACCTGGCTTATGTGTGTGGATTACACCGATTTAAATAAGGCTTGTCCGGCTGACCCTTTCGCTCTCCCCGTATTGATCAGATCATTGATGCTATGGCGGGTTGCGCACGTTTGAGTTTTTTGGATGCCTATTCAGGTTATCATCAGATCAAGATGGCAGTCAAGGACTAGGAGAAGACAGCTTTCATCACTCCGTTTGGAGCCTTCTGCTATGTGTCTATGCCCTTCGGGTCAAGAGTGCCCAGGCAACTTATCAACGGTGTATGAAGAATTGCCTTCACAATCAGATTGGGCGTAATGTTCATGCTTATGTGGATGATATAGTGGTAAAATCCAGGAAAGAGGAAACCTTGGTCACAGATCTGAAAGTGACCTTTTATAACCTCCGGGTCTACAAAATGATGCTTAACCCGGCCAAGTGTGTTTTTGGAGTCCCAGCTGGCAAGCTCTTGGGTTTTTTGGTGTCCAACCGAGGTATTGAAGCTAACCCGGATAAGATTAAGGCAATCACATCCCTGGCCAAACCAACATGCATCAATGACGTTCAACGACTGGCGGGTCGTGTTGCTGCTTTGAGCCGGTTCATAAGCCGGTTAGGGGAGAAGGCGATGCCTTTGTATCAAATGATGAAGAAAACGGATGATTTTGTTTGGAGCGATGCTGCGAACTCTGCTTCTGAGGATATGAAGAAACAGCTTGCTGAGCCGCCGGTCCTGGCTGCTCCAGTTGAGAAAGAGCCGCTATTGTTATATGTAGCCGCCAACTCGCGAGCTGTTAGTGTGGAAATTGTGGTGGAACGCAAGGAGGTCGGCAAGGAACATCCGGTTCAACGGCCAGTTTACTACGTCAGTGAGGTGTTGATTGAATCCAAACAAAGATATCCGCATTGGCAGAAGCTCGTATATGGGGTGTTCATGGCGAGCCGGAAGCTCAAACATTACTTTCAGGGTTAACCAATCACTGTGGTTAGCTCTGCTCCTTTGGGAGATATCATTCAAAATAGAGAAGCCACTGGACGAGTCGCCAAGTGGGCCATTGAGCTTGGGTCCCACAGGTTGAAGTATGTGCCACGTACTGCGATCAAGTCTCAAGCATTGGTTGCTTCTATTAATGACTGTACAGAGATGCAGATGCCGGAGGAGAAACCAGACAACACATATTGGACTATTCACTTTGATGGGTCCAGACAGTTGGAAGGCTCGGGGGCTGGAGTTGTTTTAACCTCCCCTCGAGGTGACAAATTTTGTTATGTGTTACGGCTGATGTTTCCTTGCACTAACAACGTAGCAGAATATGAAGCGTTGTTCCATGGTCTTCAAATGGCTAAAGAGATGAGCCTGAGCCGGGTCCGGTGTCTTGGCGACTCAGATTTGGTAGCTCAACAGGTGTCAGGCAAGTGGGATTCCAAAGATCCTCTCATGGCGGCTTATCGCCGTGAGGTTGATGCTGTTGCAGGGCATTTTAAAGGTTATCAGGTGGAGCACATTGACCGTAGGAAGAACGAAACCGGTTGGGATCTCAGCGTAAGCCGGTCCCACCTAACACCTTTTTGGATGTGTTGCATAACCCGTCTGTTAAGTTACCTACAGAAGAAGATCTAGCCGTTCCTGACCCGGAGGCGCGGTTGGTGGTGGCTCTTCACGTCATCACAGATTGGACGGTACCGTTCTTGACTTACATGACCCGGGGCGAGCTGTGAGCGGATGAGACCCTGGCCGACAGATAACCCGGCGGTCTAAGTCAATGACGATTTCTGACGGAGAACTATACCACCGTAGCGTCTCTGGAGCATTTCAGTGGTGTGTTTCCCCTGAAGAAGGCCAAGAAATACTTCGTGAGATCCATGAAGGCGATTGTGGTCATCATGCCGGGTCAAAATCTCTGGTGGCCAAAGCTTTTCGTCATGGTTTTTACTGGTTGACGGCTCACGCTGATGCAAAAGATCTAGTCAGTAGATGTGATGGATGTGAAAAATTTGCATGACGGGCACATGTGCCGGCTCAAGAGCTGCGGATGATTCCCATCACTTGGCCGTTTGCAGTCTGGGGGCTTGACATGGTCAAACCTTTCAAAAAGTCTAAGGATAAAAAGACACATCTTTTAGTGGCAGTTGACAAATTCACAAAGTGGGTTGAGGCAGAACCAGTGAGTAAGTGTGATGCGGCCACAGCGGTTCAGTTCATGAAAAAGGTGATCTTCCGTTTTGGTTTTCCACACAGCATTATCACTGACAATGGCATTAATCTATCCCAAGGGGCTATGGAGGAGTTCTGTCAGCGCGAGCATATCCGGCTTGATGTTTCTTTTGTAGCTCATCCTCAATCCAATGGTCAGGCTGAGAGAGCAAATCAGGAAATCTTAAAAGGTCTCAAGCCCCAGCTTATGGTTCCCTTGCAGCGAACACCGGGTTGTTGGGTAGAGGAATTACCCTCGATGCTGTGGAGTATCAACACCACCCCTAACAGAGCTACAGGTTATACACTTTTCTTCATGGTTTATGGAGTGGAAGCAGTGTTGCCTAGTGACATTCGTCATGACTCGCCCCGCGTAGCGGCTTATGTTGAAGCTAACAATGAACAAGCCGGACAGGATGCACTTGACTTGTTAGATGAGGAAAGAGACTTAGCAGCGGCTCGATCAGCAATTTACCAACAGGACCTGCGCCATTATCACAGCCGTCGGGTTAAGTCTAGGACTTTTCAAGAAGGTGACCTGGTGCTCCGGCTCATCCAGGATCTATCAGATGCACACAAGCTATCCCCACCTTGGGAAGGGCCCTTTGTGGTCAGCAAGAACTTAAACAACGGGTCATATTACCTCATTAACGTCGAGAGCACAAAGACTCATGTAAGTCGGAAGAGGAGACCCGCCGGCCGCGGAACATTGCTCAACTTCGGCCATACTACACCTGAGCCACCGGCTCTCATCATGTACATATGTTGACGTTATATATATTATGATAAGTAATAAAGCAGGACCATCGGTCTCTTTTCTTTTCAGAAAGATTACACATCTTTATTATTTTTTACTACTATTTTCAAATGACCATTAAGGAGCTGATCATATTTGAATCAAGTCTAACCTTTTTTGGTCCGGCTTATGATCGTATTCGAATCTAGCTGCAACTATCATGGCCACTTGGGGGCTTCCTGTTCAAACATAGGTCGTATTCGAACCAAAGAGAACATAGCTGTCGTAACCCTTTTGATCGGCTCAAAGCCAAACTCACTAGGGGCTTCTTGATCATATTCGAATCACAGCTTAACCCATTTTGGGTCCGACTTGGATCGTATTCGAATCAGGGTCGTTAAAAACCTCTCAAGGTCATTTGGGGGCTTCCTATTCAAACATAGGTCGTATTCGAACCAAAGAGAACATAGCTATCGGTACCCTCTTGATCGGCGCAACGCCAAAGCCACTGGGGGCTATATGGTCGTATTCAAACCTTAGCCTAACCCCTTTGGTCTAGTTTACTGATCGTATGCGAATCAGAAAATCCCAACCTTTAATTACAAGTTCAATTTTGTTTACCACCTATTATTTGCCTTATTGGTTTTTTATTTGTCTCAATTTCACAAATAATGAGCATGGTCTTTTCACCGGATGGACTATTTGACAACAAGCTGCCAGGGCATGATAATCATTAAGTATTTAGAAGCATTGACTTCTCAAAAAGACAGGATTATCAACTTCATCACCCGGGTCATTTAAACCGGTGGTCAGGAGATCAAAGGTACAGGTGTGGCTATTGTTTATGAACAGTTGCTTTCTGTATTAATCAAAGGTTATTTCAGCCTTGTTTTCTTTTTACATTTGGTTCCGTTTTTTATTATGATAAAAAATATTGGCTATAAACCGGGTGTTCTGAACCATTTGGTACTAAGCCGCCAAGCCAGTTGTTTCCTTTTTATCTACAGGAACATGGTTGAAGTATTGCAGGGACAACCATAAATATGATGCATACATTAACATCAGAAAAGCACAGAGTAACACACAGTGTCTTATGCGCGATGGCATAGGCAGAATATGCAGTGTTTTCAAAACTAATCTATCACAAGGCTTTTACAAGCCCGTGAAGATGGTCATCATTCCTCCCTCGCCGGTTCACCGCCCTCTGCTGATTGGAAGCTGGGTTTTGACCAATCAAAACCGTTCACGACAATAAATTCTGCTTCTTCGTCAATTAGGCCGGCCGGATCAATTTCCGGAGCAAATGTATGTTCACGAACAAGCGGGATTAAATCTATCACCTTGTACGAGGGAGTTGCCATCTTCTTATTTTCCACATCAAAACCCGGTTGATACTTGTCGATATTGGTTTCATCTCCAAGAGTAGTCGCCTGAGGTCGAACTCCGCGTACGCAAGCCATGAAGTCATCTTAGTCAAAGGGAGATCCATCTTCCTTCACGGTAGGATACCCTCTGCCTACGTCCGCCGGGTCTAGATCTGGCACCCAAGCCTTGGAGCGGCTTAGGGCAGTCGAGGCTCCGGCTCTGGCACAGGAGCGCTTGACTTCTTGGAACCTGGCAGGTAAGATTGACAACTTCTTTAAGACATCGCTGAGCCGGCTGGGTCCTTGATTTGCGGGAGAAATAGTGGCAAGTGCCCGTTGTGCGCCAATGTACAATTGCTCTACTAAGGTATACACCGCCTTCAGTTTAATCGCATTGTCTTGTCTCAAATTCTTGCTTCGTGGGCCTGCACATGTTATATAAACAAAGGATCAGCCAGCGGTTTATTTTCCGAGCCAGCATAAGATACAAAAGGTCAGTACAAATGGCTTACCAAAGATGTCGGATACCATTTGAGATACCCGGTTCTTTAAGCTGGCCAGCTCTGTAGTAACCTCCTCAAGAGCTGCTTCCGCCTTTTCGGCGCGTTGTGTCAGCAGTGTTTTCTCTTCAGCCCAGGTTTTCTTCTTGGTAGTCAAGATGTTTTTTCAGATTTTCCGTCTCACCAAGACTTAATTGAAGCTTGGAGTCGGCAGCCTTGATTTCTGCCTCCTGATCCGCCAGCCGGGTCTTGGCGTCAGTCAATTGCGAACCCAATTCAGATAGGGTGTTCTGCAAGACATATACAGGTGTATTAAAGCTCAAAATTCAAGATTTAAGTCTCAAGTGCCTTTGCACTGCAAAGACACTTGACACTTGGGGGCTAATGTATGCCAAAACAAAATTTTATGATTCTATTATAATTCAAGTCCCAAGTACTTTACAAAGTAACAACACTTGGCACTTGGGGGCTAATGTATGATATTCAGCAAGTATCTCAAGGGTAAGCCGGACTACAGTATTTGTTGAGTTCGATACGAGACGGTTATGAAAATTCAAAGAACCGACTCATTTATGATCAAATGAATCGGCCCTTGGGGACTACAAGTGAAGTTTTGTTCTATTTTATTAAACTCTAGAAAAATCTAAAGGTAAAGTCTAAGCCTATATCATAAAGTCTACAGATCATTCTGGTTTTCTCATAATCTGAAGAATTGGGGGCTGGCAGAATATAAGTAAGTCGGAAGAACATACCTCGTACTTCAGTTGCAACTGCTTGACCATTTCGATCTCGGAGTCACGGCTGGAGTGCACATGGCTGAGATAGCCGGATAATATGTCAGGCATTCAGATGGTCATAATGCGAAATATCAAAACACACCTTTTGTTTTTCCAGCGCCTCTTGTTTCGCAGTATGACAAGCCAACACGGTGGGATTCCCTAGCTCAGTGAAGCGGCTCCCAGTGATCAGAACGTCTTGAGCAGACGGTGACGGCGGGTTAGCCGAGCTGGATGGTCCAGTGGCAGATGGGTTAATGGTGGTTTCATCAACCAACGGCTCAGGAGGATTTGCTTCTGCGTTGACAGGCGGGTCTTCTGGAGTATCAGTTAACGGATGAGAAGAGGGCATGGCCGGTTCAGGGATAGGAACTGGCGGGTCTTCCACCGACTTAGTTGCCTTTGCCTTCTTGGACTTAGCTTGACCACTAAGAGAAATATTATAAGACTATCAGTATAAAGATACAGTTTGAAAAACACGGAGGAAAGAGGATTTTTCCTTACCCAGGGGCAGTCTTGAAGGCCGGAAACTGGGTCTGAGATGAGTCGCCAGAAGAGCGAGACACCTCCTGCAAAGATAAAGTAAAGTTAAGTAATGCAAGGGAAAGGATCCATTAAGCAGAAAGTCAAAGACAAAGAAGTAAACCTCATTCTGGCGCTTTTGAGGAGTTTGTTGAAGAATAACAGGCGGTTCGCCTTCGTCCCGGACTTGACGACGGCTCTCATGCTGCTGCTTTTTCAAAAGAAAGTGAGGATCCAGATAAGCCAAAGGGTGTGAAAACCTTACTTTCCAGGTTACGACTCGAAGTTTCTGTCTTGGAAAATGGGCTGAGTCGGAGGAAATAGTTACCTCTTCTTCCACGGCCTGACTGGCCCCAATGTCATCCTGGTAATGATCAGTGTTAATAAGATTATTAAAAAATTGGCCAAGGGAGTCAAGGGCTACCTCCGACTCAGAAGTATCGTCAAGCTTCATCATGTCTTCAGCGGTACTCTTCTTCTTCTTTTTAGACCTCCGGGTCATTTTCTTGGCAGTTATAGCGGCAACTCTCGCTTTCTTGGCAGCTTCGTGGTCATATTTAACTTTCCAGAAATCAGATTTGGCCTATAAACAGGTAAAAACAAGATGAAAGGTCAGGCAAGTATTAAAAAACAATATGGCTGGGAAAAATACAAAGGAGAGAGATCAGAGTTTCCTTACTTTTGGCACCGGGTTAAGCTTGCAGAAGGGGTTTAACCCGACTTTACTATAGTCTTCGTATTTTCTATTCACCAGAAGGGTTGACATTGAAACAATATCTTCTTCCGTTAATTGAACGGAGCTGTGATGAAGAGAGTCATCTGGGCCTCCACCATACTCGTACATCAGTTTTGATCGGCGGCTTAGAGGGATAACCCGCCATGAGATCCAGCAGCAGGTCAGGTCAACTCCGGTTAAGCCATTCCCTAATAAGGCGTTAATCCTTTTAATTGATGGGATCAGCTTCTTGCGTTCGGCAGTAGTAAGCTTGTCAGGGAGCACGAATTTTGAGTCAAGACGCTCGGTGCGATAACCTGGCAGTGGCTTCTCATTTGCTGGTGAAGTGTCTTGACAATAGAACCAAGTTTGATTCCAGTCTTTTGGATGACTCAGCAAGACTATGAGGGGGAAGATAGCGCCCTGACGACGCTGAATTGAGATGCCTCCAAGCTCCAAGCTAAGGCCGTTGGTGCACTCGTTCTGCCGGTTCAGATAAAAATACTCTCTAAACAGTTCCACGGTCGGCTCTTCCTGAAGGTACACCTCACAGAGCACTTGGAAGTTACAGATATTGGATATGGAATTGGGCTCGATATCTTGAGGGTGGAGTTTGAAAAAATGGAGGACATCTCTGAAGAACTTTGAGCTAGGCGGTGAAAAGCCACGGTTCATGTGGTTAGTAAAGACAATGACTTCACCATCTTTTGGATTGGGTCGTTCTTCGTCCGGGTCAGGTGCACGGTAAGACATGACATTTTTTCCTGGCAAAAATCCTATGGAGAAGAACTCCTTCAAACATTCCTCAGTTATGGTTGAGGGAACCCAGTTGCAGACAGTCGGTGTTTTGGACGGCATGGTGTTCAAAAACATACTGAAAGGAAGGTAACATGCCTGTTCAATTCAATAAATATGATGAAAGTACAAGATGATATAGGGGGGTAATGGCGGCTTAATTAAGGGCTAATGTCATATAAGGAAAAGTAAGCCGGCACAGTAAGCCGCCATGACTACAGACATTTGAGAAATACCAGCGGCAGAAATTGGTTAAGTATGGAGACAAACAGGTTTCTTAACTTCTGGATATTATTATGGATCAAATGGCCGTTCAAAATGAAAAAATTCCTAGACCTAAAAATATAGCTCAGATGAGTTCATCAGTTCTGAATGCGACCCTTGTACCAGAAAAAGGATCTACTAATGTCAAAAGTAGGCACCAAACAACTACCGTTTAAGCATACATCTTTTTTGGATCAAGAGGAGGAGGCAGTGGAAGGACTACGAAGAAACCGCGAAGAACTATGAAGAACATGAGGCAAAACCTAGAAGCTTTGAATGCAGATCTGAGGAACAAGAGAACGAGAACTTACGGCTACGGATTCTCCAAGGAAGATCGCCGCTGTTCTCTGAACTAGTTCTGGTTGATGCAGCGGCCAAGGTCGGTGACGAGATGCTCGGCGACGGCGGCGGAGCTCGAGCAGCAGCGGAGGTCGCGAGAGGAGGAAGATGAAGAAGAGAGGAGAATGAGAAAAACCAGCCGCGTGCCTATTTATAAGGAAAAAAGCGAACAGACGAGCACAAAAATTGAGGAAGACCCAAATAATGGTTATCCAACTAAACGGACGCCTTGATTCTCGGGAAGCATTAAAGATGAAGATCCGTTGAGAGATGACGTCATGAAAGTTTTTTGTGTTTTCAAGAGATGACATCATGGCAGGTTATACAAAACCCTTGCGAGGATAAGAAGATGGATTTTGGCTAAATGTTGAAGATTGAGAAAGAACAAAGTTCAAAGTCAACCTGGGGCCTAATGTTGGGGATATAGCTATCAGTTATGACCTGCCCAGGAGGGGCCGGGTCAAGACCCAATGGCGGGTCACAAAGGAAGCCCAGTAAACACTCAAGGTGATAGTTTGTTAAATCTTATAGAAGGCCTAAAGGCCTAGAGGCAGCTTAAGGCCCAATATTGTAAACCGCCGTATGTAAGGAAAGACTTGTAAAGAAAGGCATGTAAAAGAAGTCACCAAGCCGGACTCCATTTATGAGCCGGCAGGGACTCTGTAGGCCACCAGGCGTCAACCCGTGTATATAAGGGGACGACCCGGTGGCGGCTTAGGGCAATAAACAAGAGATCGATAACCAAGCCGGCGAACTAGCCTCTTGGTGATCGAAACCCCAACAATACCAACACAACTAGATGTAGGCTTTTACCTTCATTGTAAGGGGCCGAACTAGTATAAAACCTCTCGTGTCCTTTGTCCTGATTAACCCCTTTAAGCTTCCTAGTTGCGATGGCCCTACGACTAAGTCCTTTTGCTAGGACATCTGCCGTGAAAATTCCACGACAGGTTCTGTAGTGTGGGTACAGTGTACTAACCTCTGCAGAGGGTATATTAAATCTATCGATAGCCGTGCCCGCGGATAAGGGCCCAGTTCGTAGTTGGTCACACTGTGAGTCAACAGTAGTAATAATAATAATGTGCTTAAAAACAACCCCGGTTCAATGATGAGATAAGTTGGTTGTGATCGCCGGAAGGATCACCTTTTGAGACCAAGTGTTGGTCATGGTTGTGATCGCCGGAATGATCACTGTGGTATCAAGGATACCGAGTTGTTGGATATTCGTGATGTTGTGCGAGAATCGTGGGTAAAGATCAAGCTCCTTGTGGTCATTTGATGATTACTACGGTATTGTTTATACCAAGCTTGATTTGATCCTGAGATGATCGTGTAATGTCCGAAGTTGGTAAGTGATGCATGTGATGGTTACGAGGTAACCCGAACAGAATAAATGGTGCATGTAGTGTCATCATGTTGCATGCTAGTATCATCAGATTTATATGTTCATGTCATGCTCCTATTGTTCTAGCGATATTATGTTCATGTTGTTCATGCCATGTTATCCTGATGATCTCATGATAATTCCTGCTTAACCTGTAATTGCCATGCTGTTGTTTGTCTTGAATGCTTTTGGTTATTGTGAGCTTGCAAGTACATTCAATGTACTGACCTGGCGTGTCATGCCAGTTTGCAGGTCGTGCCTGGATTGCTTGCTTGTTTGGTGTTGTTCCCATGTTCGCGAGCTAGGATAAACATTCCAGCCAGAGTCCCTGCGGATTGGAGTCCATCATCGCCGTTCGTTGTTCCGCTGCTTCGAGTTGTTATGGTGCTTGTATAGAGCAACCGTGGTTGGCGTAATGTCGCCGTGCCGATGTTATTCATTGTAATATCGGAACACTTGTACTCATATTCGTGTCGTAATAGAGAGCTAGTTTGTTCTATACTAAGCAGTGCCGTATTCCAGAAGACGTCACCTCGATCTCTGGGCTGGAATACGGGGCATTCTGGTTTTCTCTGGGCCAGGGTGCCACAGGCTTGGTATCAGAGCAGGTCTGGCTGTAGAGCGTCCTAGTCCGTTGGAATGTTAGAAAACGGTAGTATAGGGTCTAGTTGTTGCCCTTGCTTGATGCATTTGGTTGTTGCATTTGTTTGCTGCATATAGTCTTATTTCGGTTACCATTAACCCCTGTTTCATGTGTAGATGGCGGTCAACTTCCATGAGTTCAGTGCCCTTCCCTTAGCTCCTGGTGCCGTTCCTATTGAGTTCAGTCCCACTCCTGCACCTCTCAGCTTTGCCGCCCTCCTTGGCGACATGTGGCATAGCATTTATCCCCTCGGAGATCCACCTCACTATCAAGTATTCCAGTTTTCTACTGGAGGAAGAATTCAAGAATATGTTGCTCATGTTCATCTGTCAGCCCAGATTCCTGTCGGTAAGTGCACCTACAGTTTCCACGGTGGTTACGACGCTACCCCCGAGCGTGCCGTTCAGCTTGCCGCAATGGCAGGAGTCACTGGTCTTCGTCATCAAGAGAGCATGGTGCAAGAGAACTGTGCTTATCAATATTATCCCACCATCGTCGAAAATCCTAGGCGAATCCAATTTCCCTCCGTCAACCCTCAAGATGACCCAGCTATCCTCACCATGTCTCGTTACATGACGGCCGAGTGTCTTCTTATTTCTGAGTTAGTCCGAGACGCCATTCGGGCCAGGAGATTGCTTGGTGTCACTATACCTCAGTCTCCGCCAGCTTCTCCAACTCCTCTGCCTCGTCCATCCGGAGTTTCAGAGTCAGCGGTTAAAGGAAATATGCCCTAGAGGCAATAATAAAGTTATTATTTATTTCCTTATATCATGATAAATGTTTATTATTCATGCTAGAATTGTATTAACCGGAAACATAATGCATGTGTGAATACATAGACAAACAGAGTGTCACTAGTATGCCTCTACTAGACTAGCTCGTTAATCAAAGATGGTTATGTTTCCTAACCATAGACAAAGAGTTGTTATTTAATTAACGGGATCACATCATTAGGTGAATGATCTGACTGACATGACCCATTCCATTAGCTTAGCACCCGATCGTTTAGTATGTTGCTATTGCTTTCTTCATGACTTATAAATGTTCCTATGACTATGAGATTATGCAACTCCCGTTTGCCGGAAGAACACTTTGTGTGCTACCAAACGTCACAACGTAACTGGGTGATTATAAAGGTGCTCTACAGGTGTCTCCAAAGGTACATGTTGGGTTGGCGTATTTCGAGATTAGGATTTGTCACTCCGATTGTCGGAGAGGTATCTCTGGGCCCTCTCGGTAATGCACATCACATAAGCCTTGCAAGCATTGCAACTAATGAGTTAGTTGTGAGATGATGGTATTACGAAACGAGTAAAGAGACTTGCCGGTAACGAGATTGAACTAGGTATTGAGATACCGACGATCGAATCTCGGGCAAGTAACATACCGATGACAAAGGGAACAACGTATGTTGTTATGCGGTCTGACCGATAAAGATCTTCGTAGAATATGTAGGAGCCAATATGAGCATCCAGGTTCCGCTATTGGTTATTGACCGGAGACGTGTCTCGGTCATGTCTACATTGTTCTCGAACCCGTAGGGTCGCACGCTTAAGGTTTCGATGACAGTTATATTATGAGTTTATGCATTTTGATGTACCGAAGTTTGTTCAGAGTCCCGGATGTGATCACGGACATGACGAGGAGTCTCGAAATGGTCGAGACATAAAGATTGATATATTGGAAGCCTATATTTGGATATCGGAAGTGTTCCGGGTGAAATCGGGATTTTACCGGAGTACCGGGAGGTTACCGGAACCCCCCGGGAGGTATATGGGCCTTAGTGGGCCTTAGTGGAAGAGAGGAGAGGTGGCCAGGGCTGGGCCGCGCCCCGCCCCTCCCCCCTAGTCCGAATAGGACAAGGAGAGGGGGCCGGCCCCCCTTCCTTCTCTCTCTCCTCTTCCCCCCCTCCCGAATCCTATTCCAACTAGGAAAGGGGGGGGGAATCCTACTCCCGGAAGGGGAGTAGGACTCCTCCTGGCGCGCCCTCTCTTGGCCGGCTGCACCCCCTTGATCCTTTATATACGGAGGCAGGGAGCACCCCTAGAGACACAAGTTGATCCACGTGATCATATTCTTAGCCGTGTGCGGTGCCCCCTTCCACCATAGTCCTCGATAATATTGTAGCGGTGCTTAGGCGAAGCCCTGCAACAGTAGAACATTCAAGATCGTCACCATCGCCATCGTGCTGACGGAACTCTTCCCCGACACTTTGCTGGATCGGAGTCCGGGGATCGTCATCGAGCTGAACGTGTGCTAGAACTCGGAGGTGCACGTAGTTTCGGTGCTTGATCGGTCGGGCCGTGGAGACTGTACGACTACATCAACCAAGTTAAATGCTTCCGTTGTCGATCTACAAGGGTACGTAGATCACACTCTCCCCCTCTCGTTGCTATTCATCACCATGATCTTGCGTGTGCGTAGGAATTTTTTGAAATTACTATGTTCCCCAACAGCGGTTACACTCGCTACTCCCTTAGTTTCCTCAGTGCGAGAGCATTTGCTCAAGCGTAGGATGTAATCCTTCGTGTAGTGCTTGTGCATCCGATGTAGTATCATGCTTGTGTGTGCCTGTGTGGAGCAGCTTTATAGCTTGTCTGCTGTGTGCTTTGTTGCAATAAATCGTTTTCTTGTGCTTCTTTGTTTTGAATCCTCGGTGTTACCCCCTTATGGAAATTATTCCTTGACCGACACCGGATCAGAAGAAGCCGTAAGCAGTATAGATATGCACCAAGAAATTCAGGTTTTCAGCCGACAACATTGTATTGCAGACATCCGTCCAGATACAAATTGTATTTTGATCAGATTTTCAGCAACAAGAACCTGTCAGAGATACACTTTATCGCAGCAAAGATTAAATCAGAAAGAGGACAAAATTGGATCAACCGTGCATTTCAAGTCAAAGGTATGGGCTATGCACAATGATTGAATGTGCCATAAGTCAAAACTGAAACATTGTGGCACCCAGAAGTCAGTCCAATTGCACGGTGAATTCAGTAAGGACATCCGAGCCTAGGTTTTATATGTTGATGTTATATGCATGAGTAGAACACAAGTGAGTTGTGGGCGATATAAGTCATACTGCTTACCAGCATGTCATACTTTGGTTCGGCGGTATTGTTGGGCGAAGCGGCCCGGACCGACATTACGCGTACGCTTACGCGAGACCGGTTCTCCCGACGTGCTTTGCACAAAGGTGGCTAGCGGGTGACAGTTTCTCCAACTTTAGTTGAACCGAGTGTGGCTACGCCCGGTCCTTGCGAAGGTTAAAACAACACCAACTTGACAAACTATCGTTGTGGTTTTGATGCGTAGGTAAGATTGGTTCTTGCTTAAGCCCGTAGCAGCCACGTAAAACATGCAACAACAAAGTAGAGGACGTCTAACTTGTTTTTGCAGGGCATGTTGTGATGTGATATGGTCAAGACATGATGCTAAACTTTATTGTATGAGATGATCATGTTTTGTAACCGAGTTATCGACAACTGGCAGGAGCCATATGGTTGTCGCTTTATTGTATGCAATGCAATCGCGCTGTAATGCTTTACTTTATCACTAAGCGGTAGCGATAGTCGTGGAAGCATAAGATTGGCGAGACGACAACGATGCTGTGATGGAGAGCAAGGTGTCGCGCCGGTGACGATGGTGATCACGACGGTGCTTCGAAGATGGAGATCACAAGCACAAGATGATGATGGCCATATCATATCACTTATATTGATTGCATGTGATGTTTATCTTTTATGCATCTTATCTTGCTTTGATTGACGGTAGCATTATAAGATGATCTCTCACTAATTATCAAGAAGTGTTCTCCCTGAGTATGCACCGTTGCGAAAGTTCTTCGTGCTGAGACACCACGTGATGATCGGGTGTGATAGGCTCTATGTTCAAATACAACGGGTGCAAAACAGTTGCACACGCGGAATACTCAGGTTATACTTGACGAGCCAAGCATATACAGATATGGCCTCGGAACACGGAGACCGAAAGGTCGAGCATGAATCATATAGTAGATATGATCAACATAGCGATGTTCACCAATGAAACTACTCCATCTCACGTGATGATCGGACATGGTTTAGTTGATTTGGATCACCTAATCACTTAGAGGACTAGAGGGATGTCTATCTAAGTGGGAGTTCTTTAAGTAATATGATTAATTGAACCTAAATTTATCATGAACTTAGTACCTGATAGTATCTTGCTTATTCATGTTTGATTGTAGATAGATGGCCCGTGCTGTTGTTCCGTTGAATTTTAATGCGTTCCTTGAGAAAGCAAAGTTGAAAGATGATGGTAGCAATTACACGGACTGGGTCCGTAACTTGAGGATTATCCTCATTACTGCACTGAAGAATTACGTCCTGGAAGCACCGCTGGGTGCCAGGCCTGCTGCTGGAGCAACACCAGATGTTATGAACGTCTGGCAGAGCAAAGCTGATGACTACTCGATAGTTCAGTGTGCCATGCTTTACGGCTTAGAATCGGGACTTCAACGACGTTTTGAATGTCATGGAGCATATGAGATGTTCCAGGAGTTGAAGTTAATATTTCAAGCAAATGCCCGGATTGAGAGATATGAAGTCTCCAATAAGTTCTATAACTGCAAGATGGAGGAGAACAGTTCTGTCAGTGAGCACATACTCAAAATTTCTGGGTATAATAATCACTTGATTCAATTGGGAGTTAATCTTCCAGATGATTGCGTCATTGACAGAATTCTCCAATCACTGCCACCAAGCTACAAGAGCTTCGTGATGAACTATAATATGCAAGGGATGAATAAGACTATCCCCGAGCTCTTCGCAATGCTGAAAGCTGCGGAGGTAGAAATCAAAAAGGAGCATCAAGTGTTGATGGTCAACAAGACTACTAGTTTCAAGAAAAAGGGCAAAGGGAAGAAGAAGGGGAACTTCAAAAAGAACAGCGAGCAAGTTGCTGCTCAAGAGAAGAAACCTAAACCTGGACCTAAGCCTGAAACTGAGTGCTTCTACTGCAAGCAGACTGGTCACTGGAAGCGGAACTGCCTCAAGTATTTGGCGGATAAGAAGGATGGCAAGGTGAACAAAGGTATATGTGATATACATGTTATTGATGTGTACCTTACTAATGCTCACAGTAGCACCTGGGTATTTAATACTGGTTCTGTTGCTAATATTTGCAACTCGAAACAGGGACTACGGATTAAGCGAAGATTGGCTAAGGACGAGGTGACGATGCGCGTGGGAAATGGTTCCAAAGTCGATGTGATCGCAGTCGGCACGCTACCTCTACATCTACCTTCGGGATTAATATTAGACCTAAATAATTGTTATTTGGTGCCAGCGTTAAGCATGAACATTATATCTGGATCTTGTTTGATGCGAGACGGTTATTCATTTAAATCAGAGAATAATGGTTGTTCTATTTACATGAGTAATATCTTTTATGGTCATGGACCCTTAAAGAGTGGTCTATTCTTATTAAATCTCGATAGTAGTGACACACATATTCATAGTGTTGAAACCAAAAGATGCAGAGTTGATAATGATAGTGCAACTTATTTGTGGCACTGCCGTTTAGGTCATATCGGTATAAAGCGCATGAAGAAACTCCATACTGATGGGCTTTTGGAACCACTTGATTATGAATCACTTGGTACTTGCGAACCGTGCCTTATGGGTAATATGACAAAAACACCGTTCTCCGGTACTATGGAGAGAGCAACAGATTTGTTAGAAATCATACATACAGATGTATGTGGTCCGATGAATGTTGAGGCTCGTGGCGGATATCGTTATTTTCTCACCTTCACAGATGACTTAAGCAGATATGGGTATATCTACTTAATGAAACACAAGTCTGAAACGTTTGAAAAGTTCAAAGAATTTCAGAGTGAAGTTGAAAATCATCGTAACGAAAAAATAAAATTCCTACGATCTGATCGTGGAGGAGAATATTTGAGTTACGAGTTTGGTGTACATTTGAAACAATGTGGAATAGTTTCGCAACTCACGCCACCCGGAACACCACAGCGTAATGGTGTGTCCGAACGTCGTAATCGTACTTTACTAGATATGGTACGATCTATGATGTCTCTTACTGATTTACCGCTATCATTTTGGGGATACGCTCTAGAGACGGCCGCATTCACGTTAAATAGGGCACCATCAAAATCCGTTGAGACGACGCCTTATGAACTGTGGTTTGGCAAGAAACCAAAGTTGTCGTTTCTGAAAGTTTGGGGCTGCGATGCTTATGTGAAAAAGCTTCAACCTGATAAGCTCGAACCCAAATCGGAGAAATGTGTCTTCATAGGATATCCAAAGGAAACTATTGGATACACCTTCTATCACAGATCCGAAGGCAAGACTTTTGTTGCTAAATTCGGAAACTTTCTGGAGAAGGAGTTTCTCTCGAAAGAAGTGAGTGGGGGGAAAGTAGAACTTGATGAGGTAAATGTACCTACTCCCTTATTGGAAAGTAGTACATCACAGAAACCTGTTTCTGTGACAACTACACCAATTAGTGAGGAAGCTAATGATGATGATCATGAAACTTCAGAACAAGATACTACTGAACCTCGTAGATCAACCAGAGTGAGATCCACACCAGAGTGGTACGGTAACCCTGTTCTGGAAGTCATGCTACTAGATCATGATGAACCTACGAACTATGAAGAAGCGATGGTGAGCCCAGATTCTGCAAAATGGCTTGAAGCCATGAAATCTGAGATGGGATCCATGTATGAGAACAAAGTATGGACTTTGGTTGACTTGCCCAATGATCGGCAAGCAATTTAGAATAAATGGATCTTCAACAAGAAGACTGACGCTGACGGTAATATTACTGTCTACAAAGCTCGACTTGTCGCAAAAGGTTTTCGGCAAGTTCAAGGGATTGACTACGATGAGACCTTCTCACCCGTAGCGATGCTTAAGTCTGTCCGAATCATGTTAGCAATTGCCGCATTTTATGATTATGGAATTTGGCAGATGGATGTCAAAACTGCATTCCTGAATGGATTTCTGGAAGAAGAGTTGTATATGATGCAACCAGAAGGTTTTATCGATCCAAAGGGAGCTAACAAAGTGTGCAAGCTCCAGCGATCCATTTATGGACTGGTGCAAGCTTCTCGGAGTTGGAATAAACGCTTTGATAGTTTGATCAAAGCATTTGGTTTTATACAGACTTTTGGAGAAGCCTGTATTTACAAGAAAGTGAGTGGGAGCTCTGTAGCATTTCTGATATTATATGTGGATGACATATTACTAATTGGAAATGATATAGAATTTCTGGATAGCATAAAGGGATACTTGAATAAAAGTTTTTCAATGAAAGACCTCGGTGAAGCTGCTTACATATTAGGCATTAAGATCTATAGAGATAGATCAAGACGCTTAATTGGACTTTCATAAAGCACATACCTTGACAAAGTTTTGAAGAAGTTCAAAATGGATCAAGCAAAGAAAGGGTTCTTGCCTGTGTTACAAGGTGTGAAGTTGAGTCAGACTCAATGCCCGACCACTGCAGAAGATAGAGAGAAAATGAAAGATGTTCCCTATGCTTCAGCCATAGGCTCTATCATGTATGCAATGCTGTGTACCAGACCTGATGTGTGCCTTGCTATAAGTCTAGCAGGGAGGTACCAAAGTAATCCAGGAGTGGATCACTGGACAGTGGTCAAGAACATCCTGAAATACCTGAAAAGGACTAAGGATATGTTTCTCGTTTATGGAGGTGACAAAGAGCTAATCGTAAGTGGTTACGTCGATGTGAGCTTTGACACTGATCCGGACGATTCTAAATCGCAAACCGGATACGTATTTACATTAAATGGTGGAGCTGTCAGTTGGTGCAGTTCTAAACAAAGCGTCGTGGCGGGATCTACGTGTGAAGCGGAATACATAGCTGCTTCGGAAGCAGCGAATGAAGGAGTCTGGATGAAGGAGTTCATATCCGATCTAGGTGTCATACCTAGTGCATTGGGTCCAATGAAAATCTTTTGTGACAATACTGGTGCAATTGCCTTGGCAAAGGAATCCAGATTTCACAAGAGAACCAAGCACATCAAGAGACGCTTCAATTCCATCCGGGATCTAGTCCAGGTGGGAGACATAGAGATTTGCAAGATACATACGGATCTGAATGTAGTAGACCCGTTGACTAAGCCTCTTCCACGAGCAAAACATGATCAGCACCAAGGCTCCATGGGTGTTAGAATCATTACTGTGTAATCTAGATTATTGACTCTAGTGCAAGTGGGAGACTAAAGGAAATATGCCATAGAGGCAATAATAAAGTTATTATTTATTTCCTTATATCATGATAAATGTTTATTATTCATGCTAGAATTGTATTAACCGGAAACATAATGCATGTGTGAATACATAGACAAACAGAGTGTCACTAGTATGCCTCTACTAGACTAGCTCGTTAATCAAAGATGGTTATGTTTCCTAACCATAGACAAAGAGTTGTTATTTAATTAACGGGATCACATCATTAGGTGAATGATCTGACTGACATGACCCATTCCATTAGCTTAGCACCCGATCGTTTAGTATGTTGCTATTGCTTTCTTCATGACTTATAAATGTTCCTATGACTATGAGATTATGCAACTCCCGTTTGCCGGAAGAACACTTTGTGTGCTACCAAACGTCACAACGTAACTGGGTGATTATAAAGGTGCTCTACAGGTGTCTCCAAAGGTACATGTTGGGTTGGCGTATTTCGAGATTAGGATTTGTCACTCCGATTGTCGGAGAGGTATCTCTGGGCCCTCTCGGTAATGCACATCACATAAGCCTTGCAAGCATTGCAACTAATGAGTTAGTTGTGAGATGATGCATTACGGAACGAATAAAGAGACTTGCCGGTAACGAGATTGAACTAGGTATTGAGATACCGATGATCGAATCTCGGGCAAGTAACATACCGATGACAAAGGGAACAACGTATGTTGTTATGCGGTCTGACCGATAAAAGATCTTCGTAGAATATGTAGGAGCCAATATGAGCATCCAGGTTCCGCTATTGGTTATTGACCGGAGACATGTCTCGATCATGTCTACATTGTTCTCGAACCCGTAGGGTCCGCACGCTTAAGGTTTTGATGACAGTTATATTATGAGTTTATGCATTTTGATGTACCGAAGTTTGTTCGGAGTCCCGGATGTGATCACGGACATGACGAGGAGTCTCGAAATGGTCGAGACATAAAATTGATATTTTGGAAGCCTATATTTGGATATCGGAAGTGTTCCGGGTGAAATCGGGATTTTACCGGAGTACCAGGAGGTTACCGGAACCCCCCGAGAGGTATATGGGCCTTAGTGGGCCTTAGTGGAAGAGAGGAGAGGTGGCCAGGGCTGGGCCGCGCGCCCCTCCCCCCTAGTCCGAATAGGACAAGGAGAGGGGGCCGGCGCCCCCCTTCCTTCTCTCTCTCCTCTTCCCCCCTCCCAAATCCTATTCCAACTAGGAAAGGGGGGGGGAATCCTACTCCCGGAGGGAGTAGGACTCCTCCTGGCGCGCCCTCTCTTGGCCGGCCGCACCCCCCCTTTGATCCTTTATATACGGAGGCAGGGAGCACCCCTAGACACACAAGTTGATCCACGTGATCATATTCTTAGCCGCGTGCGGTGCCACCTTCCACCATAGTCCTCGATAATATTGTAGCGGTGCTTAGGCGAAGCCCTGCGACGGTAGAACATCAAGATCGTCACCACGCCATCGTGCTGACGGAACTCTTCCCCGACACTTTGCTGGATCGGAGTCCGGGGATCGTCATCGAGCTGAACGTGTGCTAGAACTCGGAGGTGCCGTAGTTTCGGTGCTTGATCGGTCGGGCCGTGAAGACGTACGACTACATCAACCACGTTGTGCTAATGCTTCCGTTGTCGATCTACAAGGGTACGTAGATCACACTCTCCCCTCTCGTTGCTATGCATCACCATGATCTTGCGTGTGCGTAGGAAATTATTTTTGAAATTACTATGTTCCCCAACAGCGGTTACACTCGCTACTCCCTTAGTTTCCTCAGTGCGAGAGCATTTGCTCAAGCGTAGGATGTAATCCTTCGTGTAGTGCTTGTGCATCCGATGTAGTATCATGCTTGTGTGTGCCTGTGTGGAGCAGCTTTATAGCTTGTCTGCTGTGTGCTTTGTTGCAATAAATCGTTTTCTCGTGCTTCTTTGTTTTGAATCCTCGGTGTTACCCCCTTATGGAAATTATTCCTTGACCGACACCGGATCAGAAGAAGCCGTAATCAGTATAGATATGCACCAAGAAATTCAGGTTTTCAGCCGACAACATTGTATTGCAGACATCCGTCCAGATACAAATTGTATTTTGATCAGATTTTCAGCAATAAGAACCTGTCAGAGATACACTTTATCGCAGCAAAGATTAAATCAGAAAGAGGACAAAATTGGATCAACCGTGCATTTCAAGTCAAAGGTATGGGCTATGCACAATGATTGAATGTGCCATAAGTCAAAATTAACATTGTGGCACCCAGAAGTCAGTCCAATTGCACGGTGAATTCAGTAAGGACACAGCTAGACAATTCTTGTCATATAAATAATCAGCTAATGGACTGACAAGAATATATATATATATATCACCAAGAAAATCAGTCCCGTCCTTCTTCACAAATTGACGAAGTATACAAAGATAAGGTTCCCAGTCTGCATCGGTAGGGAATGAATGGATTCCCATACAAGATATTCAGTCTTCTCGATAAAATACTGCAAAAGCTTCTGGCATAAGGTATCGCGTCTTCACTAGCAAAGTCTTTAAGGGGGGAAGCTTATGAGGTACGATACCCCGTTTTTCCTCAAGAAGATATCCACCAAAGGCTTCGAGCATAAGCCACCCAGTCTTCCTCAGCACGATATCCCGGTGGTTTCCAAATGCAAGCTGCCCAATCTTCTTTAGTATGATACTAGTACAAGACATTAAATTATGAATTGTCAGCATATGGCAGTGTTTTCCAAGTGACGGATCTGCGACAATTTGGTCTGAAACAAAAATCCGTCAGAACAAAGGTATGCCTCGAGAATCATATATTTGTTCATTTAATGAGAATGCTTCCAAGTCCATGCAAGTCTCTCACACAAGGAAGAATTCACGGTACAAATCCGACAACCTCACCGATTATTCTAGAAACAAAAACCAGTGGGTGATTCCATAATCAACAAGTCTTGAAGGAAAGACAACATTGCGACAATAATCTTGGCAGTGATTATCAAGATCAGTCCCGCACATCCAACAATATGATGTTATTAACCCTATCACTGTCCGGCCTAATCCACAACAGTATTGAGATCTGTATAACCACACGTGAGCCGGATAAATATACCGAGGCTCAAAACCTGAACTAGACCAAGGTATGATTGCCAGATATTGTATGTAACAGTATTCAGGGCCACGAAAATAATCAAGGATATATATAAGGCCCCGCTCTTTTAGTTGAGGATCCCGATGAAGAAAGTAATAATGAAAGAGCAAGACCAACAATACAGGTATGCCGGTTATTATGTGAAAAATGTGGATGCCCAAGACCGTCTTATTCCACAGCAAAACCCAAGCAAAGATCCACCTAAGAGGTATACTCCATTGTGGTAAGGACCTCATAGCGAGGCAACCCGTTCAGTCCAAAGGATGCTCAGAACTGTCGGCATTGAATACCCGAGTCTGTCCGATCAGACTCATGGACAACTCAATATATTGACCTCAACACCCACGATGGAGCATCGCACGGACTGTTATTCCCATGGAGATACTGGCAAAAATGAAGAATCAGTGTGAAAACATATACTTTGAGGATTGTTATCTCTCGCATAGGGAAAACAATTAAAAGCATAGCCTATGTGGATGGGATTCTTTGCCAAGATCACCGCCAATCAAGTCTACAAATCTTATCATCAGGAGGTGGTGCATTTTTCTATCAGTCACGACAAGCGACAGTCAAACCTTTGGTACAACTTGGATACTCAAGACTGTGAAGCCAGTCAAGATAAGTCAGAAACTCATGCAAGATGTCAGCATGCGTTAGCAAAAACAGGTATGATCCACATCACCGTTTTGGACCCAGAAGGCATGCATATATCCGAGGAAACCGATGCCTGAGTAGAAGAGATTCTTTGTTCCACGAGAAGATATGTTCCCCAACTCCATGGAATATTCTCGGTACTCGATACTAGAATAACATTTCTAGCAAGGATCAATATCAAGAAGGACAAGTATGTCCATACAAATAATATTTCGGATGCTAGCTCAGCCAACAAATATGAAAATTTGAGTCAGTAAAAACAGGAACATATGAGGTACGTCCTGTCAGAATGGCAGATACGGTGAAGCAAACCACCCCAGATCAAGACAGTCAGTTAGATCCAATACAGTGGAAATATTATATGAGAATGAATAAAGGAAACCTGAGTTGGAAACAACTTCTTCAAGTCAGAAAGATTATTTAACCCCGAGCAACCAAATCTCGAGGACGAGATTTCTTTAAGGGGGGAAGGTTTGTAACAGCCTGGATTTTTGCCCTTTTCTTTTTCTTGGATTTCCGGTTTTGTTTTGCTTTTCCGTGGCTATGTGGTTCTGAAACTTGGTAAGATCATGTCTTCCTAGGTTTTATAGTGGCTTGTCACCCTCATCCCCAAAATTCTTTTGTTGGGAATATTCCTTTTCTGATAAAGGAATAACCCTTAAAACCCTAGGTTGTGAAGCAACCTATATTTCTGTCACTCCTAAAATTCCCAAATAATTCTCATAAATTTTTTGGGTCCTATATTGCTCAAATATGGCAAAATATTTCATTGCCATGTTCAAAAATAATCCTCCAATAATTATATTCCTATTCTATCCTAAATGACACTTTGCAAAGGAAGTGCTATTTATATTTGCTTGATTGACCCCAAACTTCTTGAACAGCTTTTCCTGTCCATATCATTGGCTCATGCCAAAATTCAACTCAATTTGCCTAGTAAATATTCCTGAGCAATTTTTCAAATTTCCTGTCTAAGGGAAGTGATTGTGAAGGAAGTACAAGCTAGACATATCCAAATGAGTTAAAGTTTTGCAAGGTCCTTCCTATTGTCAAATAATGACTCTCCTCCAAATATGAGCTCATGTAACTCATCTATGTGAGCCCAGATCCAAATCTTAGTTTCTGGTCAGATTTTCATTTTGTGAAGCAACTATATTTTATATTCCTGCATTTAAGCTGAAAATATTCCAGGTAATTCTTGAATCCATATAAACTCCCTCCACCAAGTTTTAGCTCAACTATTTAATCCAATTGCCCTGTGAAATGTTTCCAAGTTTCTGTCCAGAATGAAGCTTTGTGAAGCAAGTGCCACTTTAGTATTTCCAAATGGCATGAAATATTTACAGAAGCTTCATATCATCATATAACCCCTATCTGCCAAATTTCAGCTCACAGAGATCAAGTATGTGAGTGCATCATCCAAACCCCTAATTCTGGCCAGATTTGCACTTTCTACTGCAACCCTCATCTAAACTCCTCCTATTAGTCTGATTTTTGGTTATCAGCATCACCTTAGTATGTGATCATCATTAGACAAACTAGTTACCACGTTACCTAGCTGGTTTAACCACAGGAAGTTACAAACACCTTCTTACTGATTTACTTTTGGAGCTAAGTGCAAATCTCTTCTTTGCCCCTGGACCGATTTATTTCTTCAGTTGGACTAAGGGCACAAAGCTCCATCCACTGGACATGGTTGGCCACGCCAAAGAGCGCCGCTTGCTCCAGTGCGCGTGGTGATCACGCTTGCGTCAGGGCTGCAGGCGTGCTCTGGCTGGTTCCGACCACTATGCTCGTCTCCTCCCTCCTCGTCTCGACCTCAAACCTTGTCTAGGAGCTCGTCCGTGCTCGACTGCGTCGCCCTGCATCGGTTCTTCGTCGTGGTTAGCCATAAATGCATCGCAAACCCCATGCCCGTGCCTTGCCCTGCCTCTGCCCGCCATTAAAGCTTGGTCAGGAGCTCGCTTGTGAGCTCCAGAGCCTTCCCCGCGGCTATTAAAGCGTGCCCCGAGTCCCTCCGCACCTCACCAGCCTCTCCCCAAGCCTCCTCGCCCACCAGAGCCCTCGGCCCTTTCTTCTTTTCGCCAGAGTTCGCCATGGCCGCCTCGGCCTCGGCATGGTTCCGGCCAAACCAAGCCTCCCCTCGCCGTTCCGAGATGTCCACCGAGTTCCCCTCATCCCAATAAGCTGCCCCACCCCTCGCCCCTCGCCGGAGATGGCCGCACCACTGAGTTCCACCACCGCCCCGACTGCCTCGGTCCTCTCTGTCCTCCTCTCCCCGCGGCCATTCTAGTCCTCCCCGGTGCCCTGTACTCCTCTGAATGGGTGCATGGTCCTCCCCAGAGCCAGTCGGTGCCCTCAGCTCGACCAGAGGTGGCCGGAGTTGGCCGGGCTCATCACCGGAGTCCGCCGCCTGTGTCCCAGTCCCCGCGAGCCGTCGTCGCCCCGACCTCTCCCCAGCGCTGCTGCTGCTCCAGGAGGAGGCGCTGGACTGCCCCGTACCCTTTGGTGGCCGCGCCCTGGCCAGAGGTGGCCGGAGCCGACTGGCCCCCTTGCCTCCCCTCCCCTGCTTCCTCTCCTCTCCTCACGGGAGCACAGGAGCGAGAGGAAGGAGATGACCCGATCGCCCCCACCCCTTGCCAGCTCAGCGTAAGTGGAGACGTATTTCCCAAAATACGTTTTCCTTTAAGGAAAGCGCACTTCCATTCTACTTTAGCCTTGAATACGTTTGCTCAGTTCTGAAAACTTATTCCTCTGAAAGGCGTTTTCTATTTTCAGCCGTCAGGGACTTGTTGGTGATAAAGTCTTCACAAATTGGTCCCCGATCTTCAACTCCTCACAACTTTTCAACCGTAACTCCGATTGAGGTGAAACCAGCACTCACTTCTTCGTATCGTCGAGCTCTATCTTTTGGTAATATTTTCACTAGGTGTTATCACAGTGAAAATGACCATTTTGCCCTTGCCTCTAATCAGCCCCCTCCGAGAATGCACCGTCCGACGTGTCGTTCCGCGGCTTCAACGCACTTCTTCCTGGAGTCTCCATCACCCCAAGCAAGCCACAATACCCACTTGCATGATAGTCATGCAGTAGCCATGGTTTTCAACTTGAATATTTATTAAATGTTTGCTTGCTTAAAATATGGTTATAGTTGTTTCGATATTGCTTATGGATTCATGCTTACTTTCTTGCTATGTTGTTATGCACCTAGTTGTCATGCCCTGCTAGTTGCTAGTATTCTTTCATATGCGTATGCTTGCTAGTAGTATATGTTGATGTTAGTAATGGTCTTCGGTGCATGACCGCCGCCTGTCCCGGGTACCGTTGTTATGCATGTTCCATTACATCCAGTTGGTTAAATGCTTGCATGATGGCATTGTTGATATGTTCTTGCCTGATGTTTATTATTGATGCTAGTGGTCATGTTATGCTATGAGTAGTGTTGTACTGGTAATATTCATGCTCTTCATTATGCCATGCTCAGTTGGAGATGATTCATTGTTGATATGGTGGCTAGTTATGTTGCACCCGTGCTTATGTTGATATCATGCTCATACAATGTAATTGTGTCATGTTATTTTATCATGGCTCAGCATATTTGCATTCAAGTTTAACCGGATTAAATTGAACTTGAACACCTGTTGGCTGAGTCATGGTGCCACCATATCGAACTGACCAGTGCAACCACGCTTACCTTTATGGGAAGGTCCTAACTAGGTCTATTGTCGTGCCTCTCGCCGGTGCCTCCAACTAGGGAAGGTTATGGGCGTGCGGTACCCTGTCCCGGTAAGCAGACATAACCTTGTGTGCCCGTTGTTGTTATTATTATGGATCCGGTCCTCGTGAGGGACGCTTGGCCACGACAGTGGTCGTTGTGTCTTTGGTAGACACGGGGCCACCCAGGACTAGCCCAGTTGGGAGTGGGTTGGAGTGGCCGGGAGAGTGTCATGGCAGTAGATCAGTTTTGTCGGAACACCGTTGGTCCACCCGAATGGGAGTGTGAGGCCATGGGTTCGTAGTGTGGGTACAGTGTACTAACCTTTACAGAGGGTATATTAAATCTATCGATAGCCGCGCCCGCGGATAAGGGCCCAATTCGTAGTTGGTCACACTGTGAGTCAACAGTAATAATAATAATGTGCTTAATAACAACCCGGTTCAATGATGAGATAAGTTGGTTGTGATCGCCGGAAGGATCACCGTTTGAGACCAAGTGTTGGTCATGGTTGTGATCGCCGGAATGATCACCGTGGTATCAAGGATACCGAGTTGTTGGATATTCGTGATGTTGTGTGAGAATCGTGGGTAAAGATCAAGCTCCTTGTGGTCATTTGATGATTACTACGGTATTGTTTATACCAAGCTTGATTTGATCCTGAGATGATCGTGTAATGTCCGAAGTTGGTAAGCGATGCATGTGATGGTTACGAGGTAACCCGAACAGAATAAATGGTGCATCTAGTGTCATCATGTTGCATGCTAGTATCATCAGATTTATATGTTCATGTCATGCTCCTATTGTTCTAGCGATATTATGTTCATGTTGTTCATGCCATGTTATCTTGATGATCTCATGATAATTCCTGCTTAACCTGTAATTGCCATGCTGTTGTTTGTCTTGAATGCTTCTGGTTATTGTGAGCTTGCAAGTACATTCAATGTACTGACCTGGCGTGTCATGCCAGTTTGCAGGTCGTGCCTGGATTGCTTGCTTGTTTGGTGTTGTTCCCGTGTTCGCGAGGTTGGATAAACGTTCCAGCCAGAGTCCCTGCGGATTGGAGTCCATCATCGCCGTTCGTTGTTCCGCTGCTTCGAGTTGTTATGTTGCTTGTATAGAGCAACCGTGGTTGGCGTAATGTCATTGTGCCGATGTTATTCATTGTAATATTGGAACACTTGTATTCATATTCGTGTTGTAATAGAGAGCTGGTTTGTTCTATACTAAGTAGTGCCGTATTCCAGAAGACGTCACCTCGATCTCTGGGCTGGAATACTAGGCATTCCAGTTTTCTCTGAGCCGGGGTGCCACACTCTCTCCCTTGATTCTCAATACAATGGTCTCTTGGAGATCCATATGATGTAAGTCTTTTGTGGTGTGTTTGTTGGGATCGATGAACTTTGAGTTTATGATCAGATCTATCCTTTTATATCCATGAAAGTATTTGAGTTTCTTTGATCTCTTTTATGCATGATTGCTTATAGCCTCGTATTTCTCCTGCGATATTTGGGTTTTGTTTAGCCAACTTGATCTATTTATGTTGCAATGGGAAGAGGTGATTTTGTAGTGGGTTCGATCTTACGGTGCTTGATCCCAGTGACAGAAGGGGAACCGACACGTATGTATTGTTACTACTATGGATAAAATGATGGGGTCTATCTCTACATAGATAGATCTTGTCTACATCATGTCATCATTCTTATTGCATTACTCCATTTCTCCATGAACTTAATACACTAGATGCATGCTGGATAGCGGTCGATGTGTGGAGTAATAGTAGTAGATGCAGGCAGGAGTCGGTCTACTAATCTTGGACGTGATGCCTATGTAATGATCATTGCCTGGATATCGTCATGAGTATTTGAAGTTCTATCAATTTCCCAACAGTAATTTGTTCACCCACCATTTGTTATTTTTCTCGAGAGAAGCCACTAGTGAAACCTACGGCCCCTGGGTCTCTTTCTCATATATTTGCCTTTGCAATCTACTTTTCCTTTGCATTTATTTTTAGATCTACTAAAATAAAAATACAAAAATACCTTGCTGTAAATTTATTCTTATTTATTTTATTTGGCGTTCGATCTATCAATCTACTACAAATTTACCTCACGTCCGTTTGCCTATCTTGAGGCGCCGTACCCCAGAAGGTATTGACAACCCCTTTAACACGTCGGGTTGCAAGAAGTTGTTATTTGTGTGCAGGTGTTGTTTACGTTGTGTTGCTTGGTTCTCCTACTAGTTCGATAAGCTTGGTTTCATATCTGAGGGAAATACCTACCGCTGTTGTGCTGCATCATCCCTTCCTCTTTGGGGAAATACCGACATAGCTTCAAGCGACATCAAAAGGAATTTCTGGTGCCGTTGCTGGGGAGGATCTTCAACATATACCAGGTTCCTAATCACAAATCTCATCTCCTCGAAATTTACATTATTTTCCATTTGTCTCTCATTTTCCTCTCCCCCACTTCTAATTTTTTTGCCATTTTATTCGCCCCTCTTTTTCCGTTCGTCGTTTTCTTGCCGGATCTGTTTTTGTGTGCAATCTTAATTGCCGTTGATACGTCTCCAATGTATCTATAATTTTTGATTGCTCCATGCTATATTATCTACTGTTTTGGACATTATTGGGCTTTATTATACACTTTTATATTATTTTTGGGACTAACCTATTAACCGGAGGCCCAGCCCATAATTGATGTTTTTTTGCCTATTTTAGGGTTTCGAAGAAAAGGAATATCAAACGGAGTCCAAACGGAATGAAACCTTCGGGAGCGTGATTTTCTCACCGAACATTATCCAGGAGACTTGGACCCTACATCAAGCAACCAACAGGGAGGCCACGAGGTAGGGGGGCGCGCCTACCCCCCCAGGCGCGCCCTCCACCCTCGTGGCCCCCCTGTTGCTCCACCGATGCACTTCTTCCTCCTATATATACCTACGTACCCCCAAACGATCAGATATGAAGCCAAAACCCTAATTCCACCGCCGTAACTTTCTGTATCCACGAGATCACATCTTGGGGCCTGTTCCGGAGCTCCGCCGGAGGGGGCATCAATCACGGAGGGCTTCTACATCAACACCATAGCCTCTCCGATGAAGTGTGAGTAGTTTACCTCAGACCTACGGGTCCATAGTTATTAGCTAGATGGCTTCTTCTCTCTTTTTGGATCTCAATACAAAGTTCTCCCTCTCTCTTGTGGAGATCTATTCGATGTAATCTTCTTTTGCGGTGTGTTTGTTGAGACCGATGAATTGTGGGTTTATGATCAAGTTTATCTATGAACAATATTTGAATCTTCTCTGAATTCTTTTATGTATGATTGGTTATCTTTGCAAGTCTCTTCGAATTATCAGTTTGGTTTGGCCTACTAGATTGATCTTTCTGGCAACGGGAGAAGTGCTTAGCTTTGGGTTCAATCTTGCGGTGTCCTTTCCCAGTGACAGTAGGGGCAGCAAGGCACGTATTGTATTGTTGCCATCGAGGATAACAAGATGAGATTTTTATCATATTGCATGAATTTATCCCTCTACATCATGTCATCTTGCTTAAGGCGTTACTCTATTCTTATGAACTTAATACTCTAGATGCATGCTGGATAGCGGTCGACGTGTGGAGTAATAGTAGTAGATGCAGGCAGGAGTCGGTCTAATTGTCTTGGACGTGATGCCTATGTACATGATCATACCTAGGTATTCTCATAACTATGCTCAATTCTGTCAATTGCTCAACAATAATTCATTCACCCACCGTAAAATATCTATGCTCTTGAGAGAAGCCACTAGTGAAACCTATGGCCCCCGGGTCTATCTTCATCATATTAATCTTCCAATACTTAGTTATTTTCATTGATTTTATTTTACTTTGCATCTTTATCATAAAAATACCAAAAATATTATCTTATCATATCTATCAGATCTCACTCTCGTAAGTGACCGTGTAGGGATTGACAACCCCTTATCGTGTTGGTTGCGAGGATTTATTTTGTTTTGTGTAGGTGCGAGGGACTCGCGCATAGCCTCCTACTGGATTGATACCTTGGTTCTCAAAAACTGAGGGAAATACTTACGCTACTTTGCTGCACCACCCTTTCCTCTTCAAGGGAAAACCAACGCAAGTGCTCAAGAGGTAGCAAGAAGGATTTCTGGCGCCGTTGCCGGGGAGGTCTATGCAAAAGTCAACATACCAAGTACCCATCACAAACCCTTATCTCCCGCATTACATTATTTGTCATTTGCCTCTCGTTTTCCTCTCCCCCACTTCACCCTTGCCGTTTTATTCGCCCTCTCTCTCTATCCTCCCTCTCTTTCTCTATTTGCCTCTTTTTACCCGTTTCTTGTTTGCTTGTGTGTTGGATTGCTTACTTGTCACGATGGCTCAAGATAACACTAAATTGTGTGACTTTACCAATACCAACAACAATGATTTTATTAGCACTCCGATTACTCCTCTTACCAATGCTGAATCTTGTGAAATTAATGCTGCCTTGCTGAATCTTGTCATGAAAGATCCGTTTTCCGGCCTTCCTAGTGAAGATGCCGCTACTCATCTAAATAGCTTCGTTGATTTGTGTGATATGCAAAAGAAGAAAGATGTGGATAATGATATTGTTAAATTGAAGCTATTTCCTTTTTCGCTTAGAGATCATGCTAAAGCTTGGTTTTCGTCTTTGCCTAAAAATAGTATTGATTCGTGGAATAAGTGCAAAGATGCTTTTATCTTTAAGTATTTTTCCTCCCGCTAAGATCATCTCTCTTAGAAATGATATTATGAATTTTAATCAACTTGATCATGAACATGTTGCACAAGCTTGGAAGAGGATGAAATTAATTATACGTGATTGCCCTACTCATGGTTTGAATTTGTGAATGATTATACAAAAATTTTATGCCGGATTGAATTTTGCTTCTAGAAATCTTTTAGATTCGGCCGCGGGAGGCACTTCTATGGAAATCACTTTAGGAGAAGCTACTAAACTCCTAGATAATATTATGGTTAATTATTCTCAATGGCACACTGAAAGATCTACTAATAAAGAAGTGCATGCGATAGAAGAAATTAATGTTTTGAGTGGAAATATGGATGGACTTACGAAATTATTTGCTAATAAGAGTGTTTATTCTGATCTTAATGATATGACTTTGTCTGCTTTGATTGAGAATAATAATGAATCTATGGATGTGAATTTTGTTGGTAGGAACAATTTTGGTAACAACGCGTATAGAGGAAACTTTAATCCTAGGCCTTATCCTAGTAATTCCTCTAATAATCATGGTAATTCCTACAACAATTCTTATGGAAATTACAATAAGATGCCCTCTGATTTTGAATCTAATATTAAAGAATTTATTACTTCGCAAAAGAATTTCAATGCTTTGATTGAAGAGAAATTGCTTAAGATTGATGAGTTGGCTAGGAACGTTGATAGAATTTCTCTTGATGTTGATTTTTTGAAACTTAGATCTATTCCACCTAAGCATGATACCAACGAGTCTCTCAAAGCCATGATAATTTCCATTGATGAGTGCTAAGAAAGAACCGCTAGGATGCGTGCTAAGAAAGATTCCTTTATAAGAGCGTGTTCTTCTAGTTTCCATGATAATAAAGATGAAGACATAAAAGTTATTGATGTGTCCCCTATTAAATATTTGTTTTGTAATATGAATCTTGATAATGATGGGACTGAATATGATCCACTTTTACCTAGAAGGCGTTCCAAAAATTCGGAGTTTTTAGATCATGATGCTAAATTTGATAAGAGTAGGATTGAAGAGATCAAAACTCTAGATGTTAATGAACCTACTATTTTGGATTTCAAGGGATGTAATTATGATAATTGCTCTTTGATAGATTGTATTTCATTGTTGCAATCTGTGCTAAATTCTCCTCATGCTTATAGCCAAAATAAAGCTTTTACCAAACATATCGCTGATGCTTTGATGCAATCTTATGAAGAAAAACTTGAGTTGGAAGTTTCTATCCCTAGAAAACTTTATGATGATTGGGAACCTAGTATTAAAATTAAAATTAAAGATCATGAATGCTATGCTTTGTGTGATTTGGGTGCTAGTGTTTCCACGATTCCAAAGACTTCGTATGATTTGTTAGGTTTCCGTGATTTTGACGATTGCTCTCTAAACTTGCACCTTGCGGATTCCACTATTAAGAAACCTATGGGAATAATTAATGATGTTCTTATTGTTGCAAATAGGAATTATGTGCCCATAGATTTTATCGTTCTTGATATAGATTGCAATCCTTCATGTCCTATTATTCTTGGTAGACCTTTCCTTAGAACGATTGGTGCAATTATTGATATGAAGGAAGGAAATATTAGATTCCAATTTCCGTTAAGGAAAGGCATGGAAAATTTTCCTAGAAATAAAATTAAATTACCTTATGAATCTATTATGAGAGCCAATTATGGATTGCCTACCAAAGATGGCAATACCTAGATATATCCTTCTTTTTATGCCTAGCTAGGGGCGTTAAATGATAGCGCTTGTTGGGAGGCAACCCAATTTTTATTTTTATTCCTTGCTTTTTTCTCCTGTTTAGTAATAAATAATTTATCTAGCCTCTGTTTTGGTTGTGTTTTTTGTGTTTAATTAGTGTTTGTGCCAAGTAGAACCGTTGGGAAGACTTGGGGAAAGTCTTGTCCTGCTGTAAAAAACAGAAACTTTAGCGCTCACGAGAACTGCTGCCATTTTTATTTGGAAAGTGATATTTAGTTAATTATTTTTGCAGATGATTAATAGATAAATTCCTAACGTCCAGAAATTTATTTTAGAATTTTTGGGGTTCCAGATCTTGTGCTAGCTACAGATTACTACAGACTGTTCTGTTTTTGACAGATTCTGTTTTACGTGTGTTGTTTGCTTATTTTGATGAATCTATGGCTAGTAAAATAGTTTATAAACCATATAGAAGTTGGAATACAGTAGGTTTAACACCAATATAAATAAAGAATGATTTAATTACAGTACCTTGAAGTGGCCTTTTGTTTTCTTTCGCTAACGGAGCTCACGAGATTTTCTACTTTAAGTTTTGTGTTGTGAAGTTTTCAAGTTTTGGGTAAAGATTTGATGGATTATGGAACAAGGAGTGGCAAGAGCCTAAGCTTGGGGATGCCCATGGCACCCCCAAGATAATCTAAGGACACCTAAAAGCCAAAGCTTGGGGATGCCCCGGAAGGCATCCCCTCTTTCATCTACTTCTGTCGGTAACTTTACTTGGAGCTATATTTTTATTCACCACATGATATGTGTTTTGCTTGGAGCGTCTTGTATGATTTGAGTCTTTATTTTTTTAGTTTACCACAATCATCCTTTCTGTACACACCTTTTGAGAGAGACACACATGATTCAGAAATTATTAGAATACTCTATGTGCTTCACTTATATCTTTTGAGTTATATAGTTTTGCTCTAGTACTTCACTTATATGTTTTAGAGCACGGTGGTGGATTTGTTTTATAGAAACTATTGATCTCTCATGCTTCACTTAGATTATTTTGAGAGTCTTAAATAGCATGGTAATTTGCTTGAATAATCCTAATATGCTAGGTATACAAGATTAATAATAAAATTCTCTTATGAGTGTGTTGAATACTATGAGAAGTTTGATACTTGACAATTGTTTTGAGATATGGAGGTAGTGATATTAAAGTTGTGCTAGTTGAGTAGTTGTGAATTTGAGAAATACTTGTGTTAAAGTTTGTGATTCCCGTAGCATGCACGTATGGTGAACCGTTATGTGATGAAGTCGGAGCACAATTTATTTATTGATTGTCTTCCTTATGAGTGGCGGTTGGGGACGAGCGAGGGTCTTTTCCTACCAATATATCCCCCTAGGAGCATACACGTAATACTTTGCTTTGATAACTTGTAGATTTTTGCAATAAGTATATGAGTTCTTTATGACTAATGTTGAGTCCATGGATCATACGCACTCTCATCCTTCCACCATTGCTAGCCTCTCTAATACCGTGCACCTTTCGCCGGTATCATACACCCACCATATACCTTCCTCAAAACAGCCACCATACCTACCTATCATGGCATTTCCATAGCCATTTCGAGATATATTGCCATGCAACTTTCCACCGTTCCGTTTACTATGACACGCTCCATCATTGTCATATTGCTTTGCATGATCATGTAGTTGACATTGTATTTGTGGCAAAGCCACCGTTCATAATTCTTTCATACATGTCACTCATGAGTCATTGTATATCACGGTACACCGCCGGCGGCATTCACATAGAGTCATATTTTGTTCTAAGTATCGAGTTGTAATTCTTGAGTTGTAAGAAAATAAAAGTGTGATGATCATCATTATTAGAGCATTGTCCCAAGTGAGGAAAGGATGATGGAGACTATGATTCCCCCACAAGTCGGGATGAGACTCCGAACAAAAAAAAGAGGCCATAAAAAAAGATAAAAGGCCCAAATAAAAAAATAAAAAAATGAGAGAAAAAGAGAGAAGGGACAATGCTACTATCCTTTTACCACACTTGTGCTTCAAAGTAGCACCATGATCTTCATGATAGAGAGTCTCCTTTGTTATCACTTTCATATACTAGTGGGAAATTTTCATTATAGAACTTGTCTTGCATATTCCAATGATGGGCTTCCTCAAAATGCCCTAGGTCTTCGTGAGCAAGCAAGTTGGATGCACACCCACTTAGTTTCTTTTTGAGCTTTCATATACTTATAGCTCTAGTGCATCCGTTGCATGGCAATCCCTACTCACTCACATTGATATCTATTGATGGGCATCTCCATAGCCCGTTGATACGCCTAGTTGATGTGAGACTATCTTCTTCCTTTTTGTCTCCTCCACAACCACCATTCTATTCCACCTAAAGTGCTATGTCCATGGCTCACGCTCATGTATTGCGTGAAGATTGAAAAAGTTTTGAGAATGTCAAAAGTATGAAACAATTGCTTGGCTTGTCATCGGGGTTGTGCATGATTTAAATACTTTGTGTGGTGAAGATAGAGCATAGCCAGACTATATGATTTTGTAGGGATAACTTTCTTTGGCCATGTTATTTTGAAGAGACATAATTTCTTAGTTAGTATACTTGAAGTATTATTATTTCTATGTCAATATTAAACTTTTATCTTGAATCTTTCGGATCTGAATATTCATGCCACAATTAAGAAGAATTACATTGAAAATATGCCAAGTAGCATTGCACATCAAAAATTCTGTTTTTATCATTTACCTACTCGAGGACGAGCAGGAATTAAGCTTGGGGATGCTTGATACGCCTCCAATGTATCTATAATTTTTGATTGCTCCATGCTATATTATCTACTGTTTTGGACATTATTGGGCTTTATTATACACTTTTATATTATTTTTGGGACTAACCTATTAACCGGAGGCCCAGCCCAGAATTGATGTTTTTTTGTGCCTATTTTAGGGTTTCGAAGAAAAGGAATATCAAACGGAGTCCAAACGGAATGAAACCTTCGGGAACGTGATTTTCTCACCGAACATTATCTAGGAGACTTGGACCCTACGTCAAGCAACCAACGGGGAGGCCACGAGGAAGGGGGGCGCGCCTACCCGCCCAGGCGCCCCCCACCCTCATGGGCCCCCTGTTGCTCCACCGACGTACTTCTTCCTCCTATATATACCTACGTACCCCCAAACGATCGGATACGGAGCCAAAACCCTAATTCCACCGCCGTAACTTTCTGTATCCATGAGATCCCATCTTGGGGCCTGTTCCGGAGCTCCGCCGGAGGGGGCATCGATCACGGAGGGCTTCTACATTAACACCATAGCCTCTCCGATGAAGTGTGAGTAGTTTACCTCAGACCTACGGGTCCATAGTTATTAGCTAGATGGCTTCTTCTCTCTTTTTGGATCTCAATACAAAGTTCTCCCTCTCTCTTGTGGAGATCTATTCGATGTAATCTTCTTTTGCGGTGTGTTTGTTGAGACCGATGAATTCTGGGTTTATGATCAAGTTTATCTATGAACAATATTTGAATCTTCTCTGAATTCTTTTATGTATGATTGGTTATCTTTGCAAGTCTCTACGAATTATCAGTTTGGTTTGGCCTACTAGATTGATCTTTCTGGCAACGGGAGAAGTGCTTAGCTTTGGGTTCAATCTTGCGGTGTCCTTTCCCAGTGACAGTAGGGGCAGCAAGGCACGTATTGTATTGTTGCCATCGAGGATAACAAGATGGGATTTTTATCATATTGCATGAATTTATCCCTCTACATCATGTCATCTTGCTTAAGGCGTTACTCTATTCTTATGAACTTAATACTCTAGATGCATGCTGGATAGCGGTCGACGTGTGGAGTAATAGTAGTAGATGCAGGCAGGAGTCGGTCTAATTGTCTTGGACGTGATGCCTATGTACATGATCATACCTAGGTATTCTCATAACTATGCTCAATTCTGTCAATTGCTCAACAATAATTCATTCACCCACCGTAAAATATCTATGCTCTTGAGAGAAGCCACTAGTGAAACCTATGGCCCCCGGGTCTATCTTCATCATATTAGTCTTCCAATACTTAGTTATTTTCATTGCTTTTATGTTACTTTGCATCTTTATCATAAAAATACCAAAAATATTATCTTATCATATCTATCAGATCTCACTCTCGTAAGTGACCGTGTAGGGATTGACAACCCCTTATCGTGTTGGTTGCGAGGATTTATTTGTTTTGTGTAGGTGCGAGGGACTCGCGCATAGCCTCCTACTGGATTGATACCTTGGTTCTCAAAAACTGAGGGAAATACTTACGCTACTTTGCTGCACCACCCTTTCCTCTTCAAGGGAAAACCAACGCAAGTGCTCAAGAGGTAGCAAGAAGGATTTCTGGCGCCGTTGCCGGGGAGGTCTATGCAAAAGTCAACATACCAAGTACCCATCACAAACCCTTATCTCCCGGGAGGAGAAAATTTAAAAGATGCTTGGTATAGAATTTGCAATGCTCATAATAGATCTATCCTTAAGTAATCTACTGTTGTTCTTCTTCGTTGCTTTTATGTGGGTGTCGGTGTCAAAACCGACAGATCTCGGGTAGGGGGTCCCAAACTGTGCGTCTGAGGATCAAATGTAATAGGAGGTAGGGGACACGATGTTTACCCAGGTTCAGGCCCTCTTAATGGAGGTAATACCCTACTTCCTGCTTGATTGACTTTGATGAGTATAGGGGTTACAAGAGTTGATGTACCTCGAGATTGTAATGGCTAAACCCTAGATATCTACCCTGTATGATTTGTCTTGGCCTCTACAGACTAAACCCTTTGGTTTATGTAGACACTGGAGGGGGCTAGGGTTGTACATAGTCGGTTTACAAAGGAAGGAAACTACACATTCGATCGCCAAACTTGCTGTCTACACAAAGGAGAGTCCCATCCGGACACGGGGGAAGGCCTTCTATCTTGTATCTTCGCGGCCCATCAATCCGGCCCATGCCACATAGCCTGACCATCCGAGGACCCCTTAATCCAGGACTCCCTCAGTAGCCCCCAAACTTGCCTTCGATGACAATGTAGTATCCGTCTTTATGTCTTCAGCTTTGCAAGGCGGATTCTTCATTATACTTTGGATTGACGATAGTTTGGCTCCTCATTAAATATCATATTCTGTTGATTCTTTGCTGCCATCGCCTTGGCTTCCATGTGTCAAAAGAATGCGAACGATCTAGGTGTTTTTTTACAAATAACCCCTTGACCACGCAGGGAAGGAGTCTATTTAAGAAGATTAGATCTCAGATGTCATTCCACACCACGCGGAAATTCTTAGAACTCGCCATAGGAAATCGTCCAAACATGGACGATGTTCCTAGCTCTTCCTCACGTCCCCACGGCCGTCAAAAAGGCGACTGGGAAAGCTGCTCGGTGTCCCGCGCCCATCTGAATGAACTTCAAACATAGGGATATCTTCCTCCCGCGGATCTAGTCTCCGTTCGGGCTGTATTAACTTCCCTCAATGGTGAAGCCCTGGTGGAGAATTTCCCCAATCCTTCTAAAGAGGAGCGGGTGTTCTTCGTTTCCTTCCTTTTGAGAGGCATAGGATTCCCTATCCATCCTTTCCTCAGAGGTCTCCTGGAGTATTACGGCCTCCAACTGCACAATCTAACGCCAAGCTCCATCCTGCATATCGCGGGCTTCGTTGCTCTTTGCGAGCTGTTCCTAGGCTGTGAGGCTCATTTCGATCTATGGCGGAAATTTTTCTGCCTCGTCCCCTGCTCCCAAAAGGGATCTGTATTCGAGGTGGGCGGTGTCGAAGTATGGCGCATAGCCGGGACAGGGTACCTGTCCAGTAGTCCAAAGAAGGCATCTGAAGAGTGGCCCTCTGAATGGTTTTATATTGAAGACGTCGTTCTTCCAGACCCAATCCGGCGTGGCCTTCCCGAATTCTCTAATGCTCCTTTAAGGAAGTGCACCATCTGGCGTCCCCGAAGCCTCGAGGAAGAAGACAGTGTGGAGGTCAAGAGGCCAGCAAGAAAGATCAGAGTGCTTGCCAACTCCGGGCTGTCTATAATCGAGGTAATGGCGATTTCAATAACGCGATGAGTTCAACCGCTCCAAGCTAGAGGTTTTCTATGTGAAGTTACAATGGGGAGGACGATGCATCCCATTGTCTACGCAAGGGTCCAGAAATTTTGCCGCCCTGGCCACCATCTTAGACGACCTTTACAAAGGGGGGAAGGAAGATTTCACTCGCTTGAAATGTCGGGAAGGTTTTTCCATGTATAACCCCATCGACTAGGTGAGTATTTCTTTGATTATTGGCCTTTACTCAATCTCTTTCCCGAGTTATGCTAGTCGAATTTAAGCCAACTATTTTTGATAGGAGTGGAGAAAGGCCGTCGAGGGAGTCTACAGCCCCGCTCCGCAGCCAGAGGACCATGTTCGAGACCTGGATTCCGGATTTGAAGAGGTCCGGATATATTTATGGAACTTAAGGAGGGGGTCTTTTATCAGGAGAGATACGACAGCACAAAAGTGGCCATTATAGCCGATTACCCCGGTCTTCTCCCCTCCTCGCATGTAAGTACCCAGGAGACGTCTCCTCCAAAAGAGTTTTCTCATTGCGCCTCACCCACCGCACTGTCTCATGCTCCGAAGAGCCGGTGCTCGTCTCGCCGAGCTGTATCGGAGGCGTCCTCTAAGAAGGCGACGTCCGCACAGGGCGAGTCTTTGAAAAGAAAGGCCAATGGTGATACTACGGGGCCTCCGCCTTCACCAAAGACACTACAAAAAAATACACTTTCATGATGATACATGTTTGTCACAGTAGGTCGCGTTTTCTGTCATGCATGTACATCCATGACAAATTTATGACAGAATCAAGATAGTCATACCCGTGCTGTCGTAGAAGTGTTCCATGACATTGCCAAAATTATCATCACGGAAGTGTCCACTTCCATGACGATAAATCGCGCGTCACAGAAGTGCTTTCGTCAAGGGTGACCGACACGTGGCATCCACCGTAACGGAACGCCGTTAAGCTATCGGGTCGGGTTTTTGATCCGATAACCTGTTAACAGCCCCGACCAATGGGAAATTTCCACGTGTAAAATTCTTATTGGCCGGACGAAACACATGTTAGCTCGTCAGTGGGTCATATAGGCGCCTATGATATGTCAACACGTGCCACGGCCCACCACTGGCCCATTTAGCTTACAAAGCCAGCCCGTTTGACTTGGTCAAAAGTTAACGGGCTGGCCCATGAAAAGCCTGTTAACGGTCTCTTCGCAAATAGCCCATTTTACGGCCCGTTAACTCATGGCCCGTTAGGCCCTAAAGGAAATCGGCCCAACAATGTCATGTGGGCCGTCGAATATAACACCAGCCCATTTCACTTTCGGCCCATGTATGGCCCACGACGTCTTTCGGCCCATATGAGGCCTTCGTATCTTTCGGCCCTTTACAGGCCCACGGTGACTCTAGCCCATAATGAACAGTAATTTTCTTTATACCCATTAATGGCCCGTGATTTACATGGGCCGTTTCCAGCCAGTGTTAGCTTTTGGCCTCTTGACGGCTCATACGTTCTTGGGCTCCTTTTCGGCCCTCGATTACTTCCGGCCCGTTACTGGCCTATTCCCCTAATGGGCCAAATTTGGCCCATGGTAAGAGTCAGCCTGTTACTGGGCTGTTCCCCTAATGGGCCAAATTCGGCCCATGGCAAGAGTCGGCCCGTTACTGGCCTGTTACCCTAATGGGCCAAATTCGGCCCATGGCAAGAGTCGGCCCGTTTCTGGCCTGTTAACCCGTTGCGCCGTTTCCAGCCCGTCCTATATTTTGTCCCATTAACGACCCGTTATGCCTGTGACAGAATTAAGCCTTTGCTGTCCTACAGCCTGTTAACGGCCTGTTACCGTGCTAGGCCGATACCAATTACGCCCGATTACGGCCCATGTAGACCCATTTATCCGACGGCCCGAGGCCCACCGATTAAAGGCCCATTTATCGACGGCCCGTAGGAGACCCATGGATCCTACGGCCCGTATATGGCCCATGGTAGTTGCGGCCACTAGCAAACTAGGGAAAAAGAAGAGTAGGAAATAAATAAGGCCAAAACTAACACTAGGCTATTAAGGCGATTGCACAGATTACATCCACTCGGCATTAAAGATTGCCACCAGTGCAAATATAGGGAACACCCTACACTATACAAAAATGGCTTGCTGTTTTCTTCAGCCAGTGGCTGCACGTTAAGAATAAATTTTGTATCACACCAAAACAAATTACAACTATATAACAAAAGGAAGGTTGGCATAAAACTTATCAGTCTAGCAGATAAATGCACCACCAGAAGTTCAGAAGCTCAGTTCATTTGACCTGACTGTTACGTTTTCATGTTGTATTGTCCGATGGAGCACCATAACCCTCGCCTTCATTTCCCCTAGGCTCCTGAACAACATAGCAAATGTCTGATAGTCTGGTTTCAAAACCATGCATATCTTGACGACATTGAGCAATGTTTCTCCTTGTTTCACAAAGGGTCTCTGTTAGGGAATGGACTTGTGTCTGGAGCATAGATACAACATTGCTTTGAGATTTCATATCTTGATCATGAGGCAGTTTGGACGATATTGCCTTAACAACCAACCCAGTATTACGCAGGAACGTGCTTTTGGCACTGTTAGTGGACAGGTACTGACCCACTGCAGCAAGAGCTGACATTGCGGTTATAGTTGCCTCGCCACCTTCAGAAGGTGGCGGTTCCATCATTTTTTCCATAGCTCGCTGAAAAGTTGAGGTTTTACATTAGTAGTACCCGAACAGAAGATATTAAGGAGGCAATGTCGATGTCAAAACCGGCGGATCTCGGGTAGGGGGTCCCGAACTGTGCGTCTAAGGCGGATGGTAACAGGAGGCAGGGGACACAATGTTTTACCCAGGTTCGGGCCCTCTTGATGGAGGTGAAACCCTACGTCCTGCTTGATTAATATTGAAGATATGGGTAGTACAAGAGTAGATCTACCACGAGATCAGAGAGGCTAAACCCTAGAAGCTAGCCTATGGTATGATTGTATGTTGTCCTATGGACTAAAACCCTCCAGTTTATATAGACATCGGAGAGGGTTAGGGTTACACAAGGTCGGTTACAAAGGAGGAGATGTACATATCCGTATTGCCTAGCTTGCCTTCCACGCCAAGTAGAGTCCCATCCGGACATGAGACGAAGTCTTCAATCTTGTATCTTCATAGTCTAACAGTCTGGCCAATGGATATAGTCCGGCTGTCCGGAGACCCCCTAATCCAGGACTCTCTCAGTAGCCCCTGAACCAGGCTTTCAATGACGATGAGTCTGGCACGCAGTATTGTCTTCGACATTGCAAGGCGGGTTCCTCCTCTGAATACACCACGGAAGAATTTGAATACAAGGATAGTGTCCGACCCTGCAAAATAAGTTCCACATACCACCGTAGAGAGAATAATATTTCCACAAATCCAATTTGCTGACTTGTTTTGGCAACACGACATTATGTCACGACCTGGTGATTATTCGAACCGTTTCTTTAGCTAGCCCCGCACATAACGCAAGGCAGCTTTTTGACACGTCTCGTCAAAGCAAAGATCGTGTCCCCTTATCACAGGATTCTCATCAATACGGGCGTGGGTAACCCAACCGCGTCTAGGACTCCTAGATTATAGGCAAGCCCCAAACGGCCACGGAGAGGACGCTTGGTATTCACCCTCTTTATAAAGGGCCAAGGCTTTTACTCTTTTCTCTCCCGTGCTCAATCAAATCCTTCCCCTGCCTCGAGTTCTAACGCCCAAAGCCCAGGTCAGGTGCTCCGGACCTTCAATCATGTCCGGATCCAGCCTTCAAGGCCGATGGATGCCCTCCTCCGTTACGGAAGAAGATATCAAGAAGTTGAGGGAGGCCAGATACCTGACCGCCGAGGTTTCGTATTGGCTGCCTGCCCGAGGGCAGGTCGTCCCTACTCCTGAACCCAACGAAGACGTCATGTTCATCTCCCACTTCCTCCGAGGTCTAGGCCTCGCTCTGGATCCCTTCGTAAGGGGTTTGATGTTCTATTACGGGTTAGACTTCCACGATCTAGCCCTGAACTCCTTTCTCCACATCTCGGCATTTATTGTCGTGTGCGAGACCTTCCTCTGCATTACCCCTCACTTCGGCCTGTGGCTCAAGACCTTTGATGTGAAGCCGAAGACAATCGAGGGATAGCACACAGCGTGTGGAGGAGCATTAATAAGCAAGATTGCAGGAGCTCCGTGGCCAAAAGGTTCCTTTCCAGAGGTGTCCGGATTATGGCAACGGGAGTGGTTTTACATCACAGCCCCCAAAAGTGCCAAGTGGGTGGCCGCCCCCGCTTTCCGCTCGGGCCCCCCACCACAACTGATGTCATGGATTAGCAGAGGGCTGAGCTGGGGTCCAGCCAAGGACGTGCCTATACTGCAAAGCCGTATTCAAGATTGCTTCGAGGGAGATTTTAATTTAGTTATGATAATGCAAGTCATGATGGTTCGTCGAGTCCAGCCTTGCCAACGCCGGCCCCTTCGCTTGTGGGAATTCAACCCAGAAGGACTACGCGCTATTCAAAGTTTCCTCGGCCTGACGTACAAGGAGATGTACAAGTCATTCTTTGGACCTCAAGCAGAGTGTCCGGATACTACCGAGGACGTGGGCCTGAGTAGTAACCGCGCCGCCGACCAAGTAAGAAATCCTCTAGCCGAATACACCGTCTTTTATTTACCATGACATCATTTCTGAGAAATCGCCCTTTGACCAGGACTGGCTAACAAAGGCGAAGATGATTCGGTGTTCGGCCCCCCTCCCTGAGGGTTTGGAAAATCCGGTACTGGAAAAGATGCTCAAGCTCGCACCTTGCCCGGAGCCCTCGAAGGAAGATACATGGGGGAATAATGTGGGCCAAAGCGGGCCCCCATCGCTGCCAGTTCCAACCGAGGGAATGAGTGCCTCCATAAGGGAGGATAACCAAGGAGAATACTCTGACCTTCTCTCGCTACGGGGGAGGAAGAGGACTGCCTCTGAGGATCTGGAAACCGAGGCTTCCAAACGGGAGAAGAAGTCTCCAACAGAGGGTCCTGCCTCGGGGGGTGCTCTTGCTGCACAAAGTCCATGCGGGGATCAGCCCTCTAACGAGTCGTAAGTGATAAAAAATACTTTAATAGTGAAGATATACTACCTTTCCTCTGAGGAAAATAACCGAAGCATATATCTTGCAGTTCGGATCTTAGCCCTTCTCAGTTGAGCTCGTCTTCGGGGGATCTTCTTCCGGAGATGATGGAGAGCGAAACGCCTCCCCCGGACTCCCCCGCTCAAGAAGCGAGCGACCTTGAAGTGTCGTCACGGAGGGACTCTCCGGATCCGGTGAGGCCAGAAGATAATCCCACCCAAAGTCCCCAGCGTCCGGCTCTCGAAGAGAGCAAACAAAAGAGTCCGACACCGTCTGGTATGCGGTCGGACGTTCCGAGGGAGCTGTTGGAGCGAGCGGACATCTCAGAAGAACATCGTACGTTGATGGGTACGGTGATGGAAAGAATTTCGTCTGCCGAAAGCAGATTACATGAAGCCTTTATGAGTCTACTGACGGGCTTTGAGGTACGTGAAATGATATACTTTTTGATAGTACCGCACATGTTAGGTGTGCCCTGTGTAGATAGTAGCCCCTGAGACTCTGGTTGTCGTCGAGAACGGCGGCGAACAGAGGATCATAGTCCTAGGTAATAACCAGACTGCCTTTATGTGTAGGTGGTGGAAGCTCCGGTGGCTAGCCGGACTAATGAGTTTGCCGAATAAAGCGGCAACTGGATGCGGCAGACGCTGACATCGAGCTTGTTAACAAGCGGCTTTATGAGTCACAGGGTAAGTAATGTTTTCTGGTGAATGTCACATAATAAGAGTAGCATGATGCCAGTATCTTTAATATGTTGTGACTGCAGACGGAGCTGCCACCGTGGAGACCCTTCGGGCGGAACTTGCCCGAGCCAAGGAACAAGCAAGAGTTAGTAATGCGGCTGCTTTGAAGGCGGCCGAAGAGTTAAGATCCGAGAAGGCTGCGCATTGCGAAAGCAAAGAGAAGATGGCCAAGATGGCCGTAAAATTAAAAGACATTGCCGACCGTTGCCAGTTCCTTGAAGAAGATAACCGAGTGAAGGCAGCGGACCTTGAAAAGGCCACGATGGCGACCAAAGACACCCGCTCTGCTATGAGGGCGAAGAAGGAGGAGCTGCGTGAAGCCGAGGATATTGCGGCTGGGAAGCCCTTTCTGCTGTAGAGGAAGTTCGGAGATCCACGGTATGCCCCTCTGGATCGGCTGTGGAGTTCGGCAGACGCATATATGGACTTGGCAGCGAGCGCTGTCGATGCGGTCGAATACTTCCAAGATCAGATAGATCGTGAAGTGGACCAGCTGTTCTAGTCACAATTTAATGTTCTAGAGCGTCCGCTTCCCTTGACTGATTAGCTAGCCGAATGGGCCGAACTTAATAGATTGTCCGGACTTGCCATGAGGTCTGTCGTAGATCATCTGTGGCCGGAGAAGTCGAAGCCAAAGCCGAACAGCTATTTCAGCTTAGTGCAGCAGTTCCTTGGTGCGGTGCCGCGCATCAATGCGATGAAGAGGTCGGCGTGCATAGAAGGCTCGCGGATGGCCTTTGCCCGTGTCAAAGCATACTGGGCGAAGATGGATGCTACCACTGTTGCGGCGCAGGGTTCGGCCATAGGCCGAGTGGCTGCCGAGCACTATTTTGAAGAAGTTCTTGAGGGTGCTCGTTTAATAGAGGCCCAGTGCTCGAAGAATATTATGTTTGAGTGACATGTATTCCCATTGTAAACACAATGTTTTTATGAAATGTAGTAAGGCTGTATTTATACTTTTGCCGGAAAGTAATATGATGCCTCCTGTGCGGCCGTTTATGTATATATGTATATAACCTGAAAGATTGCAGTCGTCGGCTTCAACCCCCACGCATATAATGCGGAGGTGCTCGCAGAAAACGCGTGTTCACACTTAACCCAACGTCTTGGTCCTATTAAGGAGGTGATAGCGCAGCGAACGAGGCAACCGGACTATGATGCTTTAACACTTTCACTTAGCCATAGGAGTTTGACGGTGGGGCTACTATATAGCCCCTGGTGGCTCCACACTCTCCCGAACTCGGGGTGCGTAGGGGAAACGGCCCTTCATTTAAGCGGAGGAATTCTAACTTTCCAACAGGTCATCGAGTGGTTGACCAGTCTCACGGTATATCATGACAGTCAGTTTTCGGCTTTCTCTACTGAGGTGCTCGTCCGGATGAACCAGGGCACAATCGCAGTAGTTCTCCTGGTGCTGCCTTAGCCGATAGAATGGAACATAAGGCACCAAAACATAGGAGCCGAACAAACCCAACATTTGACCAAAGACATGATTCGGAGCTGATGCATATAAGGCCAAACTCGCGACGCCGAACACTCCCTAAGGTATTCGGTCTTTATGGTATAAACCGGGCCTAAATAGTGCCCTTTGTAAGAAGTCCCTTGTGTCCAGGTACATGCGTTATTCTGGTGTGGCCACATGCCAAGACGTCACATCCTTCTCAATTGTACTGAGAATCCGAGGGATGTGTATCAACAAGAGACAATAAAAAAGGTTTACGCAGGGTCTTAATCTAAAAAGAATCCTTGGAGCGGGTCCCTACTGCACGTCTGCGCCTGTGTCTCCGTTGTGCCGTATCCTGGACGGGTGTAGCATGATGGTCATCTGTAAAAGAGAGGAACTTAGGTGAAAAAGTTGTCGTGCAAAAAGGTAGTTTTTAAAGAAACCATGTATAATTCAAGATGAGCAAAAATTGCCACTTGTCTACGCGCGTTGAGCCCCTTATTTGTAATAGGGGTGCGGCCATTAATCCTGTGTGAATTACATATAGCTATGCCGGACTTGACGACCTACCAAATGCTTTAGTTGGTGAGGCCTTTTTTAGTGTGCGGCTGCCAAGGCAGTCGCGCTCTCTTCGGCGCGCAAAGATCGCTCAACATTTCCATTCACTGTAATGATGCCACGTAGACCGGGCATCTTGAGCATGAGGGAAGCGTAATGCGGTATTGCATTAAAGCGAGTGAAAGCTTCGCGTCCAAGTAGTGCTTGATAGCCACTTTGGAACAGAGCAATGTGGAAGGTTAAATGTTCGCTACAGAAGTTATCGGGGAAGCTGAATATAACCTTTAGTAGAAGGGAGCCCGTGCAATGAGCCCCTAGGCCTGGCGTTACTCCTTTAAAGGTAGTATTGCTATGGCAAATTTTCGTTGGGTCTATCCCCATTTCGCGGATTGTATCCTGGTATATCAGGTTTAAACTGCTGCCACCGTCCATTAGGACTCGTGTGAAGTGGTATCCGTCAATTATTGGGTCTAATACCAGGGCAGCCCATCCTGCACGCCGGATACTTACTGAGTAATCACGATGGTCGAAAGTGATCGGTTGAGACGACCAGTGGCAGGACTCCGCGGTGATAGGCCATTGGGCATATTTTTCTAGGAGTGCCACTTTGTTTCTCCCCTTGATCACGTGTAACACGTTTACTGTTTTGACTTCTGGTGGAAATTTCTTTTGTTCCATAGTGTCTTGCTTGAGAGGCTCATCCTCGTCTTCGCTTGGTGTATCCTCCCCCTTGTGTACGGCGTTGAGCTTACCGGACTGCTTGAGGACCCAACATTCTCTGTGGGTATGATTAGCGGGTTTACCAAGGGTGCTATGGATCTGACATACTTGGTCCGGAATTTTGTTTAGGCTGGACAGTTCGTCTCTGGCGCCTTTAGAGGGCGGCTTTTGCTGACCTGGCCGAGTTTCTGAATCCAGCGTTTACTGCCGTGCTCTTCATGCTGTCTTCTTTATTCTGGCGTTTGTTATTGTTGTTGCGCCGTGATTTCCTGTTTCCATCTCTAACTTCGGATGTACTGGGGTCACTGATGCTGCATCTGGCTAGCCAGCTATCCTACCCGCACAAAAGCGGGTCATGAGGCTTGTTAATGCTGCCATTGTTCTCGGCTTTTCTTGGCCGAGGTGTCTGGCAAGCCATTCATCACGGACGCTATGCTTAAAAGCTGCCAAGGCTTCGGCGTCCGGACAGTCGACTATTTGGTTCTTTTTAGTAAGAAACCTATTCCAAAGCTTTCGGGCTGACTCTCCGGGCTGTTGAGTTATGTGACTCAAATCGTCCGTGTCCGGAGGTCGGACATAAGTCCTTTGAAAATTTGCCCGAAAAGCGTCTTCGAGCTCTTCCCAGCTTCCAATGGAGCTTTCGGGGAGGCTCTTAAGCCAGTGCCGAGCTGGCCCTTTGAGTTTGAGGGGTAAATACTTAATGGCGTGGAGATCATCTCCTCGAGCCATATGCATATGGAGGATATAGTCCTTAATCCAGACTCGAGGGTCTGTTGTTCCGTCGTATGCCTCTATATTTACGGGTTTGAATCCCTCTGGAAATTCATGGTCCAGCACCTCATCGGTGAAACATAGGGGGTGTGTGGCACCCCTGTATCTGGGTGTACCGCGTTGTTCGGATGTTTGTTGTGTTGCATTGTATGCTGGAGCATGCTTACGTGGTCCATAGATGGATCTGGTTGCGCTGTCCTTTTGATGCGAGTCCTCGCGTGGATCGCGTATTGGCTTATGTGCGGCGTTGTTTGCCGCTCTATGTTGGCCGTGAGGTCGCCTATCCGGCCAGATGGTTGTTTTGATTTTTGGTTGTGGGGGATCTAAGGCCTCCTCATCGAATTTAGGTAGCAACTTCCACTTTGGGTAGCTCTTGGTGGGGCGATTACCGCCGTACTTCGCTGCTGTGGTGAGTACTTTGCTCCATCTGATTTGGAGTGTGTCTTGCGCAGCCTTGAGCCTTTGCTTCTACTTTTTTTAGACTCCTCGCGGTGGCAACGAGCCTTTGATGGACATTCTGTTGCTCCGGGTGTCTGTCCGGTGTGACGTCATCTGGACTATGATCTTTGACAGAGTCGGGTTGTTCGGCTTGATTCTCCGTGTTGCCGTGGTCCGGCAATGGTTCCCCATGCTCTAACGCTTGGTCTGTATGATCGTTGTTTCTACCGAGGCGGGATTTGGGGCGGCGCTTACGCCGCCGTTTTGACTGCTTCTCGAGGGAACAACCGTTCGTTGCGTCCTTCCGTTCCTCGTCGTCGTTTTCTTTTGGTGTGTCCACCATGTATACGCCATGTGGTGAAGTGGGCGTCCAGTGCCCTGTGGGCAGTGGTTCCTGTTCGTCTCCTGCATCGTCGTCCATACCGTCGATGTCTTCGGAGTCGGAGTCGAGCATGTCGGTTAAGTCATCGATAGTGGCTATTAAGTGGGTGGTGGGTGGGCGGCGAATTTCTTTGTCATCCGCATCCCAATCCTGCCGGGCATAGTTCAGCCAGGATTCTCTTGACAAGGAGAGAGACTTTAATGAATTCAGCATATCACTGAAGGGCGAGTGCTGAAAGATATCCGCGGAGGTAAACTCCATGATTGGCACCCAACCGGATTCGATCGGAACGGGCGCAGGCGGTTCGGAGTCCGTGGCTGGAGAAGTATCCAGCAGTTTAACAACACGGCTCTCGTGCAAGGTAAAGTTGATGTTTGGCTCGATCGCCGCTGAGGGTAAGGCCTCCGTGGCGGGGTCCATCCACCCGTCAGCGGAAGGCGCAACTGGCTCCGAATTGAGGGTCGGAGCGGCTGCCGGTGCGATCTCCTTAACACTATCCGATGGTAGAGCTAAATCGTACTCATCGTGACCACGTGACGCACAAGGCAGAGGCTCGAATCCGTCGAAGATCAAGTCTCCGCGGATATCGGCCGTGTAGTTTAAGCTTCCAAACCTGACCTGGTGGCCAGGGGCGTAACTTTTAATCTGCTCCAGATGGCCAAGTGAATTGGCCCGCAGTGCAAAGCCGCCGAACACAAAGATCTGTCCGGGGAGAAAAGTCTCACCCTGGACAGCATCGCCATCGATGAAAGTAGGATCCATCAAGCCTAATGGCGACGACATAGAGGAACTCTCAATGAAAGCACCAATGTTGGTGTCAAAACCGGCGGATCTCGGGTAGGGGGTCCCGAACTGTGCGTCTAAGGCGGATGGTAACAGGAGGCAGGGGACACAATGTTTTACCCAGGTTCGGGCCCTCTTGATGGAGGTAAAACCCTACGCCCTGCTTGATTAATATTGAAGATATGGGTAGTACAAGAGTAGATCTACCACGAGATCAGAGAGACTAAACCCTAGAAGCTAGCCTATGGTATAATTGTATGTTGTCCTATGGACTAAAACCCTCCGATTTATATAGACACCGGAGAGGGTTAGGGTTACACAAGATCGGTTACAAAGGAGGAGATGCACATATCCGTATTGCCTAGCTTGCCTTCCACGCCAAGTAGAGTCCCATCCGGACATGAGACGAAGTCTTCAATCTTGTATCTTCATAGTCTAACAGTCTGACTAATGGATATAGTCCGGCTGTCCGGAGACCCCCTAATCCAGGACTCCCTCAGGCAGCAAAACCAAAAAAAAATAGCTTTGTGTCAAGAGTGATTGGGAAGTAGTGTCAGGTGGCAAGGGAGCTTGGGAACATGCTGCTAGCTCAGTTGACGCACGAGTAAGTCGTGCAGCTGGTAGTACTGCGGTAGGTGTTGCAAGAACTAGGGATATCTCTGCTTGTTTGGTGGCAGCTATTTGTTTCTGTTTGGCTCTTTTTGCAACTCGTGTAGCATGGGATGCCGTGTTTGTAGAATTTTCCGCTGGACTTTGATCTTCTATTGCACCATCAGTACCAGTAGAATCTGCAGGGTTCATCCGCTTCTCATTCCCTGCCATTCTGTGTTTCTTCCTCTTTATCTGTGCCATGTTAAGTCAAGCCGACAAGAAAAACGAATAACAATTTAGTTCTTCAGAACAAATTGATGCGTGATGCAGACGAACTGAACTTTGATGTTAGGCAACCACATGATAGGAGGAAGTAATATGTATGAAAAACAGGACGGAAGAGATAACCAGAACTATGATGTGTAAACTAAGAAGAAGACATTTCACCAAATTAGAAGCAATGCAATGGAAGGTAGACACCATATGAAAGATGCTACAAATATCGCTCTGCCAAGTTACCAGTGTCTCATCATAAATGGCGTTTAAACAAATGTGAAGCAGTACAAGAAATAAATCATATGCAAGATGCAAACAACATCACACTACCATGTTAGAGGTCTCTCGTCATTAGTGCAATTGCATATTCACAACATTGCATATTCACCACTTATGATGTGTAAACTAAGGAGAAGGCATTTCAACAAATTATAAGCAATGAAAGCTAGAAACCATATGAAATATGCAACAAATATCACTCTACCAAGTTAAAACTGTCTCGTCATAAGTGCCATTTCAACAAATTAGTAGTACAAGCTAGAAAAGAATGTGAGATGTAACCTATATCACACTCCGAAGTCAAAAGTGTCTTATGATAAGTGATTGTTGCAGGTTACACAACATTAGTAATTTGATGTAAGAACATGGTGTGATAGACAGATATTGTATGTTCTAGAAACAGGAACATGTGTCTTATTCAAGTATAATGTGTAAAGTAAGCAGATGGAATTCAACAAAATTAGAAGCAATACAAGGTAGACATCACACATAACATGCAACCACATATAACAGTGCCAAGTTAGAGGGAGCACCGGTGATGCTGCACTAGGGGAGACGTGCTCATCATAAACACAGCTTTGTTGAGTGTCTATGCATGTGTTGTCTTGGAAATCATCTTGGGGGTGTGGAGGAGTAGAAACTGTAGAGGCCCTCCGTTCGGAAGGAGCACCTTTATCCGCTGCCTTGCTAACTTCCTTCCGCTTTATTGATTTTGAATTGTCAAGTAAAACCGACAAGAAAAAGCAATAAAATTCTCTCTTCAGAACTCATTCATGCATGATACTGACAATCACTACTTTGATGTAAGGCAAACACATGATACCAGGATGGAATATGTACGAAAAACAGGACGACATGGCATGTTCACAACTGTTTGGGTAAACTAAGCAGAAACCATTCTAGCAAATAAGAAGCAATGCAAGCTAGACACCACATGAAAGATGCAACCAATATGACTCTGCCAAGTTAAAAGCGTCCCATCATAAATGGAATTTCAACAAATTAGAAGCAGTGCATGCTATAAATCATATGAAAGATGCAACTAATATCGCACTGCATATACTAAAGGTGTCTCGTCATGTTGTTTGATGCGGGATACAAAAAAACAATAGTTTTATGTAAGGACATGCTTAATAGACAGATGTACTATGTACTAAATACAGGAAGGCATGTCACATTAACAGGTATAATGTATAAGCTAAGCAGACTAGCACATGCAGTTTAACCAGATTGGAAGAATTACAATCTAGACACCATATGCAACATGCAACCACATATCATGCTGCCAAGTTAGAGCAAGCACCTGCGATGTAGTGTAGGGGAAATTCTGTAATCAACCACAGAGCTACGTTCACTATCTTCATCTAGCATTTCTGTTTCTCGAGAATCATGTCGGGAGGCTGACGCTGCATTCTTTAAATGAGGAGTAGTCCCCTTGCCTGCCTGCCTCGTCATAAGTGATTGATGAGGGATACACAAGAACATTAGTTTGATGTAAGAACATGGTTAATACACAGATGTACTAGTATGTACCAAAAACAGAAAGGCATGTCATATTCAAAGGTATAATGTGTAAGCTAAGCAGATGCAATTTAACCAAATTGGAAGCAATACAAGCTAGACATCCAGCTAGAGTGGTGAGCATGATCATCTAGGACCTGAGAGCCTGGTGGGAGGCGGGCTGCTTCACCACCATCACAGCTTTTTAGTTGGCTTCTAGGTGATGCCTATCTTTGCTGGGCTTGTCACTGGCTCGGCCAGTGCCCTGACTAGCTATTTGTCTTCTGGTGCTCACGGGATGGTGGTTCATGTAAAAAAATATCTTTCCTTATCTTACCGACTTCGGCCTTTCGAATACAAGCTAGACACCATATGCAACGTGCAACCACATATGACACCGTGAAGTTAAAGCAAGCACCTGGGTTGGTGGTTCACGGCGAGTGAGATCATCAATTCCAGAGCTACGTTCCTCGTCTCCATTTGCTGACACTACACCCTTTAAAGCCTTGAAACGTTTTTGGCCTAGCCACGTACCACGCTGGAGTGACTTCTCTATATTATTTTCTACTTCTGTCAAGGCAGGGTCTGAAATACCCTTGCATAAAAACACAATAGTGAGAGTAAGGGTGAAGTGTGTGCAGAACTAGTGCACTGTAAAATTAGCAGATAGCAGGTGGCTGAAAAATAAATGACAGGAGACATATGATAGCTCTACAACATTGCATGGCAAACAAAATTAGATTCTACTCCGTATGATTTTGTAATATATGAGCACAAGAAATGCAGGTACTCCTCCAACACACCACCACATGTGGTCATATCTAAGATAACAATCGAGTGAAAATAAATAGGTCAGTTGATTTTTTTAACGAACCGTCCGATCTATAAGGAATGGGCAGATGGCCTTCGTCTACCTCCCGCCAGTCACTGTTGATGATCTTTCTCGAACTGCCAGCGACCACCGGCCCAGACCCCTGCCTCCACCGCCCCGCCCTCCCATTGACCTCACACCACCGCCATGCTTGGCAGCACCCCAGGCCATCCCTTTAATCCCGGGCGACCTCCAGATCGGGCGCCTAGCTCTAGGCCGCACACGCCCCTAAGATAAACATCAAGGCGCTGCTTCCCCGGCGTAATAGGCGTACTAGCACCTGTTACGCCGGGGAATGCTTCCGTTAATTGGGAATCAACTAGCCAGAAATTGAAATTCAGGGGGGTGACGGACCTCTAGCTAATGTGAAACAGTATATGAGGAGAAACCTTGTGCATCGCGAGTTACTAGGAACATCTAGTATCAAGAAGAAGCGGTCAACTAGTGTCTTCTGTGGGATGAATACCGTGCAAGCAGAGACATAAGATTTGCACGAATAAGGGAAGAGGAGTACCTTTTTCGGTTGCCGGTGTGGTCACCTCCACATGTCACGGCGATCTTCTTCTTTTTACCAGGGAAAACGATGTTCTAGAGGGTGCAGGCTTGGACAAACCCATGGCCAAATTGTTGACTGTGTTGTCATGGCCGTATGTCGGCGGAGGGGAAGCAGATCCGAGGCGGCGAAGGACGGCGTAGCAGGAACAACTCCAGTGCGGTGGAGGGTGGCGAAGTTGGAGCGGCAACGGTGAGGCGCAGGACGGCGTGGTTGAACTGGCTCGGGTACGGACGGCTCGGCCTCGGCTTCAACTACTAGCCGCGGAGGGCGTTGCGGTTGAGGTTGCGGTGGACGACGACGTCAGGGTATCGGCTCCGGCGTGATGGAGGAGGGCGGCGGTTGATGGGTGGGATGGGGTGGCGGACGGAGGACGCTGGGGTTTCGCGGCTGGTGGAGAGGTAGTTTTGGCGCCCACGGAGCACGAATGGGGAATAGGAGGGGGGGGGGGGGGGGGGGGGGGGGAACCATGTTTCGGTCTGGGACGCGCTTGTTTTTGGCTTTTTTGAACAGAAGATGGGACACGCTTGTTTGAAATTTGGGGAAAGTACAAACTTTGTGCCCCTCTTAAATTTTGGACCTACTACGGGTCGGGGGTAGGATGGTAATCCCAGGTGTCCCAAATAGTGGGCGGGAGCGATTTTGGCCACGCGCATGTGTGCTTAGGCGGCCATTGTGTATGAATGTTTTTTGGATGCGGTTGCGTGGCGTCTAGATGAAGCTACAAACCTACCCCGGTTTAGACCTTTGGACATCGGGCCGGTAGGTTTCACGGGTCGGAGTTATTAGAAAAGTAATTTCCTTGTACTACCAAACATTGGTCTCACGCGGTTTCGGGCGAGTAGAGGCTCTTTTGGCGCTTCGTTCGAAATTTTGAAACACAAGCATTCACGTTTAGAGTACTCTTGAACTATGAGGATTGACCTAAATAGACAACGTTATATTTGACCTTGTATGTTTGAAAACCTCATTAAATTATCCGCTTCTTTTTGAAATTTTGACACTTGAAAATCCTATAACTACGATTATTTTGGAATGGAGGAGCTAAATTTGAATCTATTTTGTACACGACTACATATGCTATTATGTACAAAATCAGAGCAAAGATTGGTGCCCCCATAATTTAGGTATGGTTTACAAATTCCATGATATCAAATTCAAATAATTGTATGAACTTCATGTTGAATTCGATTTTTTTAAACCACCTTAAGTTGAATTCAAATGTATGCTAGTTCATAGGTAGCTATTTATAATGTCCATTGTGTTACTTTCATATGTATAATGTGCTTTACACACACAACATGAACTATACTCACGTTTATATTCGATTGCTAAAGCGATGCATTGTCTGGAGTTCAAAATACTAACTATGTGGATCAATTGTGTCGAATAATAACATAGACATGCTCAAATTCGATGGAATCTAGATGTCTGATGGATCAATGACCGCTCCTTACGCGAATTGCAAATATCATGATCCCATCCTAATATTTGGATACAATTTATACCTTTAATCAATGTGTAGAGTAGTCTTTTATGTGTAGTTTCACTCTCCATTGGTGGTCTCTCACACATGCTCACACACTCTCTCCCGAGGTGTCTTTCTCGCACACATGCTCTAGATATAACCCTCCCTCCCTCTCGTAACCATTTACAACTGTTTTCACTAACCTTTATCACAAGCACTCTTCCTCTCACAAACATACACACGCACAATCCTCATCGACCCTTTCTATATACATGGACCTGCCTACATGTCTCATGTACACACATTATCTTTACGCCCGTCTCTCACGCATTGTCTCACACCTTCCTAATCGACGAGTATGATTCTAGCAGAGCATTCTGTAGGATGCCCCTTAAAGTTAGGTTGGATGAATAATAATATCAGAGATAAAGGGGTTACCTTAGTCCGAGAACCTAGGGTTACAAATCCTAGCCGGCTTTGTCAGTGGACACAGAGTCCTTCACAATTCTGCTATCTTTGTCTTGTACGACTAGTCATCCATGGGTCTTCCTAAATGCGTCACGGGCCGACCAATGTGGCGCAGGACGGAACCGAACGAAGGGCCTCACCTCGACCCACCGGACCTCACGCGGTGACACACCCTCTGCCCCCACGTCTCATTATCTTCTCACACCCACACATACCAACACAAACACCACACACACAGAAAATTTCTCCTGGTGCCTCTATTCCCTCCCCCTTGCATATACACACTCAAGGGAATGGAATCTCTTGTCGTGACGTCATATTCGTCTCTCTCTCTAGACCACTCTCATTTCTCCTGCTATCTCTCCCACACACCCCCGTCGGCCCCTGTATCCATGCCTCTCTCGAATACGTAATACACACACATACCTCTCTAGGCCCCGCCAAATGCATCAACTACACATTCACACATGTTACATCACGTACCCCATTGATCGAAAAAGCCCTCTCTTCACGTTTATTTCGCATACAACATTCCTTTTGAATAAAGTGTGGCCAAAAAATTATTTTAGAGTTTCTACATATATACAACATTACAAAGTTATATGGAGGAGTACAAACGCTAATTTGCATTGCATGGTGCCCACAATGATATTTATTCCGCACTGAGAATTTGTATATTTTTATACTATATACAAAGTTAGTCATAATAAAGAGAAATGAAGAGCATCTCTCTCTCCATCGCATACCCCCGCTGTACACCCCTTTCACGTATGCACACAAAACCATCTCCAGGTCCTCTAAAAGTAAGCCCCCAGAAAATTGACGCATGTTTCATCTTTCTCTCGCGATATATGCAATGACGATCATTGTATTTGAAGCGAAAGCACGATACGTACATTACGGTCACCATTACGTTTAGTGGTTATTATACAGTCACGGGCTCACCGTACAACTTTGTATTTGCTCATGACATGACTAGTTGACCAGTTAAACGCTCCACGTGGCACCTCTAGTGTTGCATCACATTATCTCACTACCATCGTGCCCACCTGTCGACTTGTATCTACTCTACATCTACACTCTTATAAAATACATAAAATACACTTCTATAAAAAACAGAGTTGGTGATGATGGTGTGCCTGCCATCCTGCAATATAGGCCATCCGATTTATATCTGATGGACAGGAAAGAAACTATGGCAATTTTGCAAAAAGGTACCCACACACCTCTCCACATTTGCAAATAAGGCCTTCCCTCGTTCATACTTTTCTCTCACAAGATAAACAAGTCATACAAATGCATCTTGACGTTACGTGCAACGCACGGGCATCTTGCTAGTAAGAATGAAAACAAACGACAAAAAAAATATTTGGGCGGTGGTTCGAAGTCATGACCGCGGGCACAACGGACAAGGTGGCCTTGTATTGGTATGCTGAGCCGTCTGTTTTAACACACATGAGCTGGTGTGGTGATTATACACACACACGCATGCACACGAACTGCATCCACGCAACACATGCACCCCCCCCACACACAACACTCACACGCACACGCAGCCACGCACGCACGCAACACTCACACGCACGCATGCACGCATGCATGCACACACCAGTACACCACACGACCAACACACACTCTCACGCTCAAGTGCTCAACCTACACGTGCATGCGCACACATCAGGCCCTGACAGACACATACACAACCAGGTGATTCCCACGCATGGGTTGGAGCCTTGTCGCGCCTGCGTAAATTTGTGTTTATCTGACCTTTTGCCTATGCGAACTGAAAGGTGGGACCCACAAGGAACATGGTCAATTTAACTAGTCAATATGGCGCCACGCAGACTATTTGGCCGGTCAACAGAGTGCAATCCGATGCTGAACTGTGAGCAAGTGACCGTATAATCACCGCAAAACGTATATAGTGACCGTAATCAGCTTATTCTGAAGTTCGGTGACCGTATTACGCTTTTCTCTCTGTAGGCCCCCCAAAACTACATCTCTACACGTTCTCGCATGTTACATCTAACAACTATGCAATACAACACTACTACTACACTCTAACACAATAAATCATATGTGTTTTTAGTTTTACTAGATATCATATTATTACTTATAATTATTCAGTTTGCATACATTAAAATTGACTTTGAAATGTATGGCCAGTATCATCTACCGCGTGGGAAAAATCCCGCCCTTTCATGTTTAATCGGGTTTGTATCGATGGATCGTGCGAAACAGCAAAACTATAGTACTATACAGTACAAGTGACAGTTCACTGGGCCGTCGTGTCGTCTACTCCTCCGTCGTAAGAGTGGAGCGCTCGCTTTCATAAATCTTCTAGTCCCTTTCGCCGACATGTGGGACATCAAGCTACCAGGTCCACGTGCCATACCGAAATACAGTGTAGAGCAGCCAGGGTGAAGCACCCCAGTCATGGTGCCGGCGTAGTAATGAGCAATGAGGCGTCAAATCACAAAGCTGCACCTTTCCCACAGTTAAGTTGGAGGGACGAAGCAACCATCATTTCACTCCTTGCTGAATCCGCTTCTCCCTCATCTTCTTCAACTTAACCACATGTTGCTTCTGCCGTTGTTCTGCCTCATGTGGGACGCGGATCAGCTTGTTAAAGCACTGACACGTGGGACCGCATGTTAGCAAACCATGAGGACAACTTCATCCAAAAATAAGAAGCCTAATCCTAGACTTACAAAGGGCTACATAGCTGCTACGTATACTTTCCATCTAATCTATATATGCCCCCCCTGATTTTCAGGTGGGGTGGGCCTAATCCTCTCCTTTAATCCAATCAAATAGTCTCACATCACATCAACTCGTAACTTTACGTAAACCATTACGTGGATGTAGCATTTCTCAAATAAGAAACCTCCCCCGCCATCCAGGCGGCAAAATCACCTCCTTTTTACTAATCTTGATTCTATAATTTTTTAGATCAATATAATTGAGATTTGTATAGATAGCACACAGGAGCAAAACCAAGTGGTACGGTTAAGGGCATCCACAATGTGTAGCCAAATGTGAAAATAGCTTTTGGCATCGTGGGAACCATTGTGGACGGTGTTGCCAAAGCCAAAAATATGGAACCGAAGCTCCCTAATTGATTGATTGAAGGAATAGAAAAATGCAACATATCTCCTCTTTCTCCCATGCTTGGACGCATGTAGTACAGTATAGAGCATAGAGTCTACTCCCCTGTCCCTTCTATCACAAATCACAAAGCAGTGAGGCGTCAAATCACAAAAGCACGGATGAAGCAACCATCATTTCACTCTTTGCTGACTCCGCTTCTCCATCGTCTTCTTCGAGAAACCATCTCACCGCACTAGTACTCCTAGTAGTACTCCCTCTGGTCCTTTTTTGTCTGCGTCTAAGAAAATTTCGTTTTCCCTGCAATGCTCTGCGCATTGGCATTTTTTCACTGCTCTTTCCAACCGGGCCCTCCATCCCTTTCCACCACATGCGTGCCTGCAGTAATCCCATCTCTCTTTCCCATGTGCTTCACATCTTCCCAAGGCAGAGATAGCTGCTTGCATGCAGAAACAGGAGAGAGAGCGAGAGGCGCATGCGTGCAGAGAGATGGACAGGGGAGAGAGAGACGACATGCATGCATGCAGAAGTGAGAAGGTTGGTTTGCATGGCGCTGCAATAATGAAGCGATGAGGAGTGAGATGGTTAGCTCTTTGGTCTTTGGAGAAAAAAATACGCATTAATTGACACGTGAAACGAGGATTTGTATCGATTAAATCTCGCGAAGGAAAACCCCGCCTTTCTTTTTTAACACTAGTACTCCTAGTACGTACGTACTTATCCTGTTTGGGTCTAGGCCTTGCATTGCCAAACTTTGCCACACATTTTTGCCAAGCTTGCCTAAAGTTTTCAAAATGAGAAGGAGGTACACTTGCGCACGGCCGTCGCGGTCGCACCGCACCCTCACACGGTCGCTCCTGCACGCCGCAGTCGCACCGCACCCTCACACAGTCGCTCCTGCATGCTGCAAACCCAACCAAGGGGCCTGCAAACCCAACCAAGGGAACGCCCCCTCACTGACACGTGCTGTTGCATGTGAACAAACCAAACTCAGCCATCCTATCGCTGACACATAATTTTCGTTCATAGAGTATGTTTATCCCATCGCATGTTGGGGAGTATCCATACGGCCCGTGCGGTGGTCTGTTGGGGAAGAAGAAGAGGTGAGGAAGAAGGAGGAAAGAAGGGTTAGGAGACGTAGGATATTCATCCAACCGACTGAAATGGTAGACTGACCCAAGTCAGGCGACTTGCATAACAAATATATGTTTTTACATAGCAAAAGATCCATAAAAACAACAACATAAAGAAAAACTATCACTGCTCGCAGAAAGAGACGGCCTCGTTGTCTTTGGCTGCCGGCGCGAACCAGCCGTCGCTGCCGACGTGTGTCTCCGCACCGTGGTTGTCCCCGGCGTCCAGCTACTCGTTCAAGTGGAGTGTGCGGGCGCTCTGCGCGGACGAGAGCACAACCCGGTTCAAGTCGAGGACATCTGGTTCCGCCTGCAGGAGGGCCTCGATGGCAGCGGCATCCGCGCGCTCCGCGTCAAGTCGAGCCTCCGCCGCCCGGTTCAAGTCCAGGACGTCCGGTTCTGCCTGTAGGGGGGCGTCGATGAGAGCAGCATCCACGCGCTCTGCGTCGAGTCGAGCCTCTGCCGCCCGGTTCAAGTCCAGGACGTCCGGTTCCGCCTGTAGGAGGGCCTCGATGGCAGCAGCATCCGCGCGCTTCGCCTCAAGTTGAGCCTCCGCCGCCCGGTTCACATAAACGACATCCAGTTCCGCCTACAGGAGAGCCTCAATGGTAGCGTCATGCGCGCGCTCCGCGTCGAGTTGAGCCTCTACCTCCCGGTCCTCCTTTAGTATCACCATGTTGAACCGCTAGTCCGCCTGCACCATGGGGGACTCGGACGCCGGCATGAAGTCGACGTCCATCGTCTCATACCCATCGGGGGCCTTCTGCGCCGCGACCTCCGCCATGAACATTGGATCGGCTTTCTCCTCCTCGTAGCTTGGCTCCAGAGAACTCGGGGATTGGCCCGCTGCAAAGCGAGCTTGGGAACGGAGGTCTGTGGCGCCGACCGCCACCACGATTTCTGCGCGGCGCTCCAGCGTCAGCATCTTGTAGTAAGTGATCTTGCGGCGCACCATGGCTTTTCGGCGAACTAGGGGACGCTTGATGCGGGCTAGGGGATCGAAAGGTGGGGGAATGGGCTGGATATTTGGTGTGGTTTTAGGGCAGTGGCTGGCGTAGGCCGAGCAGCGAAGGTTCTGGTGTGAATAGTGGTTCCGGTGACGACCGGTCAATCGGTTTTGACTGTATATCGCTCTTGTCGCGTTCGCGTTGCAGCCCGGCACGCTGGACCCTCCACGTCGCTCACCGAATGGAACACGCTTCGTCTTGCGTTTTCGCTCGCTTGTGGGACCACAGTTGAGAGCAAACCGACGTCCCTCCCCCTCCCCCGCTCGCGTCATTTATTATACCACCACTCCCTCCACTTTATGCGGAGTAAATAAAAACAGAGGGAGTATACTATGGATGAGGATCCCCTGACGTGGCCGAACCCATTGAGTAACTGACATGCGGGGCCTAGCAAGCATGGGGTCCGCTAGTAAGTGACCGAAAGGGAGGGTAAGGCAGGGATACCTACGTTAGAGGATCCACTTCCACTATACTACTTTGACCAAATGTTAGAGTAATAGTATATGACATGCAACTTACACAAATGTTAGAGTAATAATATATGACATGCAACTTACACAAAGCATACAGGGTCTAATGTGTTTTTCGAGGCTAACTTTGACCAAATGTTAGAGTAATAATATATGACATGCAACTTACACAAAGCATACGGTCAAATTCATATGTGAAAGGAGTTTACAATGATATAATTTTCACATTATACATCTCATGTACTATTAATCTTGTCAATAGTCAAATTTGAAACCATCTCCAGTACAAATCTAGGAGTACGTACGAATCTAACAATATTGATTGGGCATTGTTGAATGTTGATACCTTTTTGATCAAAGTAGAGATACTTTGACTACACATAAAACTTATATGTAAACTAGAAAGGATAGGAGGGAGTATATTGTACGTTCAAAAACGAAACGAACATTGAATACCCTTTATATATGATTTGCGGATGCTATGATCATCGGTTCAAAATTTTGAATCCGCCTTAGGTATCACGTGCCCCCACTCGTTCCCTCTCGATTTCATCTCGGGGTCCGGAGATCTATTGAAAGAGGACTAGGGTGGGTACATGCGAATGATACTCCGCGGAATGTTCAAATGAGGCATGCAGGAGGATGGACTCGACTGGAGGGCGACATGATCGATGGAGAAGAGGGTTGGAGAGGAATGAGAAATAAGCAAACGCCACATGATTATACTTGAATGGCTCAAATAAACAATAAATTGTCTCGCTTGGCCTACATAGTGAAAGGCCTAATGCGCAACGCGGAGCATTGACGCTCGAATATGGTCGGGAAAACAGGGAAACTGACATGTGGGGCAGACTAGTCCAATGGAGGAGCTGGCCCACGACCTCCTCGCCATCGACAACTGTTCATGTGGGTCGTTGGGGCCAACAACGGGGTGCAGCTCCAGCACCGCCTCTGGACACGGCGACCGCGGTGAGCGACACACTCATATCGTAGCTAGACACGGTCGGTTTCAGTGTGCCGAGGGTGGCGTTAGTGCTGTGGCACGACCAACGGTATGTTTGGTTTGTGCCCAAGGTTGCCCCATCAAAGCATTAGGTAGCCAAAATTTTGGTTGAGGTATTGGTTGCCCATGATTTGGCCAACATTGGCAAGAAAAATGAACTAGAGCTGGCTAGAGTTCATTGGCATGCCAAAGAAATGGCAACCATCCAAACAAAGACCAATCTTTGGGTCATGACCAAAATTTTGGTTGAGGTATTGGTTGCCCATGATTTGGCCGACATTGGCAAGAAAAATGAACTCGAGTTGGCTAGAGTTCATTGGCATGCCAAAAAATGGCAACCGTCCAAACAAAGACCAATCTTTGGGTCATGACCAAAATTTTGTTAAGGTGCACTTTGGCCACAATCCAAACACACCCCAACACCCGGCTCGTCGAGGATGCACGGGGCGCCGCGACGCATCCGCGGAGTGGTGTAGCGCGGCCAACTGCATCCTCTGGACCTGAGACAATGCCGGGTCGTCTTGCTTTTTCAATGACATGCGGGGATCGCATGTGAGCAAAGGGCATCTCCAACATTGCCACGACCGCAGCTAACTACCCTAGCACACCAAAACCCTCGTCCCTCGCGCCATCGCGCGGTGCGTTCCCAGCTGGCGCTAGCTGGCCGCGTTCATGCCGTCCGTTCGTATGCCGTCGTTAAGAGGCTCGGTGCCCGAGGAACCAACTCTCGTGACTTAATGACGCACCCGGACGCTTGGCCTCACCGGAATGCGCTACTTAAAGCGGCAACGCCTAGCTAACCTCCACACCATAGCACATCGTCCTCCTACCCGGCACCACATCCACCATGACCGCAAGTGCGAACGCTCTACGGGAGAGCTTGTCTTCGAGGATGAAGCTCGAGGTCGCCGCCCTCGCTCAAGTCGCCTCTCGCGACACAATAGCGGCGTAGCCGGACGCGGACGCGACCGCACAAGCGGTGGCCACACTGGCGGCTGACGACGGGAGCACCGTCAGCCACGTGTCCTACTTGCCTTCGTCCAACGTCCGACACCGCAGAGGTAGGGGACTCCTCCGAGGATGAGTAGGGCATGGGAGGCGGCAGGGCATGGTGTGCCAACTGGCCGGTCCGTATCCCGTGTTCTACTCTTCCTCACCAGAGACCGCACCTTCACTTCACGGGTCTTGAACCCCGCCCCCGTACATAGAGATCGCAGATGGAGGACATCGGTCGCCGCCGTAGAATAGGTTTAGGGTCGGGTTTCTTTTATTTTTTTGTCCTATAAAAGTTCGAAATGTAATGAAAATCTGCCGTGTTTGCATTAATCTTGGCTGGTGTATATGAACTTTCACAATAATATACATATTGTAGGAGTAATAGCAAGATGCCCGTGCGTTGCACGGAAGATCAAGATCTTGTGGGAGAAAAGGATGAACAAGGGAAAGCCTTATCTGCAAATGTGGAGAGGAGTGCAGGTAAATTGTCATAGTTTCCTTCCTATCCATTAGATATAGATCGGACGGCCTATATTGCAGGATGACAGGCACACCATCATCACCAACTCTGCTTTTTATTGAACCGAGACAAATCTAACATGCGAAGTAAAATAAACACATAGGGTCTATACATACACAAATTATCTTAGGCACCCCAATAGTACGTCCACTACACATTCACGCATTTCACATCTTTCTACATCTACGGGAACCTACAAAAGGGTTAACGTAAATTTCCTCTCTCTCTCCTCCCCTGATTTTCATGGTGGTGGGCCCTTCGCTCCCTCAATCTACAATCAACAGCTCACACGTTTCACATGGTGGTGCAGTTGGAATTGGATATGATATGATCCATGTTTGTAAGAATAATTGTGTTCTGTTCCGGAAGGATTATGCCAACTTAAGTGAATGCCTGAAATGCAAATCATCAAGATGGAAAGATGGCGATGCTGTGAAGAGGATTCCTCATAATGTTCTAAGACATTTTCCAATTACACCAAGATTGCAGAGGTTGTTTCATGATGCTGAAACAAGAGAGGATGTACTGTGGCATTCTAGGAACCAGGAGTACAGAGATCAGAATGTAATGAGCCATCCATCTCATGGTAGTGAGTGGAAAAGCTTCAATGATAAACACAAAGAGTTTGCTGCTGACCCGAGAAACATTAGACTTGGCTTAGCTTCAGATGGATTTAACCCATTTGGCCACCAGAGCGCCACATATAGCATGTGGCCAGTGCTTGTTATCCCTTACAACATGCCTCCAAATGTCTGCACCAAAGAATCAAACTACATGATGGCCTTGCTCATCCCAGGTCCAAAAAGTCCTGGAAATGATTTTGATTTGTTCATGGAGCCTCTTGTGGAGGAACTTCAACAGCTATGGACGGGTGTTCTCACTCAAGACCTATATAGCAGCCCACCAGCTGATTTCTTTCTGCGTGCTGTTATAATTTGGTGCATCCATGATTATCTGGCTTTGGGAACTATGTCAGGGCAAACGACACATGGTTACAATGCATGTGTTCGCTGTGACAGGAATCCGCTGTCATACGCAATACTTAGCAAGATCTGTTACATTGGACACCGCCGTTTCCTTGCCAAGGACAAGCCGCATCCTAGAAAATACCAAAGACATGTGTTCAATGCAAAGCATGAAAACCGTGATGCGCCAAAGAGGCTCACCGCCGATGAGTTGCAAGTGGAATTAGAGAAGGTCTGGCATATTACACTAGGAAACCATCCTGGTAATGGTAGCAGGAAAAGGAAGCGTGGCAGGATAGAAGAGAGATTATTGTTTACCCGCAGGTCCACTTTGTGGGACGTGGAGTATTGGAAAGATCTGGATCTGCGGCATAATCTTGATGTGATGCACATCGAGAAAAATATATGTGACAACATTATCGGCACACTTCTTAATATTGAAGGCAAGACGAAAGATACCTTAAAATCTAGGATTGATTTGACACACCTGGGTATCAGAAAGGATTTGCAGGTGCAAGATGAAGGTAAACCACGGGATATGGCACCAGTTGTGTACGTCTTGGACAAGGTAAAAAGAAAAGAATTCTGCGAGGTCCTGTCATGTGTGAAATTCCCACATGGATTTGCTTCCAACCCTGAAAGGAGAGTCAGTGCAGATGGAAACAAGGTACAAGGGTTGAAAACTCATGACTGCCACGTCCTACTTCAAAGGGTTTTACCTGTTATCCTTAGAGGATTGGGCCGCCCTGACTTATACAGAGTAGTTGCAGAGTTGGGACAATTCTTCAGGGAACTCTGCAGTAGGAATATCAGGATAGATGCTTTGGAGCGTCTTAGAGACAAGATATCAACTATCCTATGCGACCTTGAAGATATATCCTCCAGCTTTGTTTGATGTGATGGTGCATTTGACTGTTCATCTACCTGATGAGGCACTACTTAGAGGTCCAGTACAGTATGGATGGATGTATCCTATTGAAAGGCGGCTAGGCACTTTCAAGGGCTATGTTAGGAACAAAGCTAGACCCGAGGGTTCCATTGCAGAGGCCTACATTGCTACAGAAGCGGTGACATTCTGCTCAAAATACATTGAAACAGCTGATCAGCTTAGCAAAGAGGTGGGTGAAGACAATCCCGGGCTCAATGTTTTCGATTATTCTGTTCGAGTTACAGGGAAGAGTCGACAAGAGGACAAACCTAAAGATTTGGAAAAAATGGTTTGGTATGTGTTGAATAACTGTCCTGAGATACTACCTTATATCAAGTAAGTGCAGTACTGCAGCTTATACATCATAATCTACTAAACTTGCATCACATTCTTATATATTTAGATGTTTGATGCGATCACTATGTTGTGCAGCATCTACAAAGAGGAGTTATTGCCGCAAAATCCAAGAAACATTGACAAACTGGTTATGGTAGGATTTGCGAAATGGTTCAAGAACCATGTAAGCTTTTGAAGTGCACTGTCAGTTTTTTAATATATTGAGTACATAAGATGATTAGCTTGTCTATTTTCTAACCATAGGTTAAGAAGATGCAGGAGGATGGGCAGGCAGTTGATGATGCCCTTTACTCACTAGCAATGGGTCCTGATACTTGGGTAAGACATTATGAATCTTGCGTTGTTGGAGATATGTGCTACAACACCCTTGCACGAGACGAAGGCAAGAAGACACAAAACAGTGCCATCATGAGTACGGATACGTATGCCAAAGAGATAACTGAAATGTATGCTAACATAACAGACATTGTTCAGTTGCAGTATATCTCCAGTTTCGAGGATCATCGGTGTGTGGTTCTGTTGTGCTGTCGTTGGTATAACCTGTTTTCCAGGATCACAAAACCCAGAGCTGATGATTATTTCAAATCCATCAATGTCAAGGCGGCGTACCAGACCAACGAGCCTTTTATTTTGGCAAATCAAGCAACACATATATTTTTCTTGGAAGACACATTTGCACGTAGCGATGACTGGATAGTATTGCAAAGGTTTGAGCAGATGAATTCCTTTAATGAAGTTGCACAACAATATGATGCTTACACTGCTCCTGATGTACAAGATAACACAGATGTTCCGAATAACTTTGAGAACCATCACGTCAATGACACCGCGAAAAGATTGCCTGTCGTGCTGTGGACATACAAGAGTTGATCAAGAAGAAGCCAACGTTCGAGGATGTTGAGGACGAAGAAGAAGATGACACCATGGGGAATTACGATTCAGACTGATACACATGGCGAAGATGTTGACGCTGCTGCGGATGATGATTACATTGCTTTTGTCATATTTTCCTGTCAGAAGACGTTTTTTATCTACTATGTGAAATTGTGTTTGCTATGACAACTGAAACCCGATGAACATTTTTTTTAGTATTTTGCTGTGAGAACATTGTTGGAAATAATAAAAGGATTATTATTATATTTCCTTGTTCATGATAATTGTCTTTTATTCATGCTATAATTGTGTTATCCGGAAATCATAATACATGTGTGAATACATAGACACCAACATGTCCCTAGTAAGCCTCTAGTTGACTAGCTCGTTGATCAACAGATAGTCATGGTTTCCTGACTATGGACATTGAATGTCATTGATAACGAGATCACATCATTAGGAGAATGATGTGATGGACAAGACCCAATCCTAAACATAGCACAAGATCGTATAGTTCGTTTGCTAGAGTTTTTCCAATGTCAAGTATCTTTTCCTTAGACCATGAGATCATGTAACTCCCGGATACCGTAGGAGTGCTTTGGGTGTACCAAACATCACAACGTAACTGGGTGACTATAAAGGTACACTACGGGTATCTCCGAAAGTGTCTGTTGGGTTGACACGGATCAATACTGGGATTTGTCACTCCGTATGACGGAGAGGTATCTCTGGGCCCACTCGGTAATGCATCATCATAATGAGCTCAAAGTGACCAAGTGTCTGGTCACGGGATCATGCATTATGGTACGAGTAAAGTGACTTGCCAGTAACGAGATTGAACGAGGTATTGGGATACCGACGATCGAATCTCGGGCAAGTAACGTACCGATTGACAAAGGGAATTGTATACGGGGTTGCTTGAATCCTCGACATCGTGGTTCATCCGATGAGATCATCGAGGATCATGTGGGAGCCAACATGGGTATCCAGATCCCGCTGTTGGTTATTGACCGGAGAGCCATCTCGGTCATGTCTACATGTCTCCCGAACCCGTAGGGTCTACACACTTAAGGTTCGGTGACGCTAGGGTTGTAGAGATATGAATATGCAGTAACCCAAAAGTTGTTCGGTGTCCCGGATGAGATCTCGGACGTCACGAGGAGTTCCGGAATGGTCCGGAGGTGAAGAATTATATACAGGAAGTGCAGTTTCGGCCATCGGGAGAGTTTCGGGGGTCACCGGTATTGTACCGGGACCACCGGAAGGGTCCCGGGGGTCCACCAGGTGGGGCCACCCATCCCGGAGGGCCCCATGGGCTAAGTGGGGAGGGGAATCATCCCATAGTGGGCTGGTGCGCCCCCCTTGGCCCACCCCATGCGCCTAGGGTTGGGAACCCTAGGGTGGGGGGGCGCCCCACCTGGCTTGGGGGGCACTCCACCCCTTGGCCGCCGCCCCCCCTAGGAGATCCCATCTCCTAGGGCCAGCGCACCCCCTAGGGGGCCTATATAAAGGGGGGGGGAGGGAGGGGCAGCCGCACCCTTGAGTCTTGGCGCCTCCCTCTCCCCTGCTACACCTCTCCCTCTCGCAGTAGAATGGCGAAGCCCTGCTGCGGTGACCCCTGCATCCACGACCACGCCGTCGTGCTGGATCTTCATCAACCTCTCCTTCCCCTTGCTGGATCAAGAAGGAGGAGATGTCACGCTGACCGTACGTGTGTTGAACGCGGAGGTGCCGTCCGTTCGGCGCTAGGATCTCCGGTGATTTGGATCACGTCGAGTACGGCTTCCTCATCCCCGTTCTTTGAACGCTTCCGCACGTGATCTACAAAGGTATGTAGATGCAATCCGATCACTCGTTGCTAGATGAACTCATAGATGGATCTTGGTGAAACCGTAGGAAATTTTTTGTTTTCTGCAACGTTCCCCATCAGTGGCATCATGAGCTAGGTCTATGCGTAGTTCTCTTTGCATGAGTAGAACACAATTTGTTGTGGGCGTAGATGTTGTCAACTTTCTTGCCGCTACTAGTCTTATTTTGCTTCAGCAGTATTGTGGGATGAAGCGGCCCGGACCAACCTTACACGTACGCTTACGTGAGACCGGTTCCACCGACTAACATGCACTAGTTGCATAAGGTGGCTGGCGGGTGTCTGTCTCTCCCACTTTAGTTGGAGCGGATTCGATGAAAAGGGTCCTTATGAAGGGTAAATAGAAGTTGACAAATCACGTTGTGGCTTTCACGTAGGTAAGAAAACGTTCTTGCTAGAACCCTATTGCAGCCACGTAAAACTTGCAACAACAATTAGAGGACGTCTAACTTGTTTTTGCAGCAAGTGTTTTGTGATGTGATATGGCCAAAGTTGTGATGAATGATGAATGATATATATGTGATGTATGAGATGTTCATGCTATTGTAATAGGAATCACGACTTGCATGTCGATGAGTATGACAACCGGCAGGAGCCATAGGAGTTGTCTTCATTTTTTGTATGACCTGCGTGTCATTGAGAAACGCCATGTAAATTACTTTACTTTATTGTTAAACGTGTTAGCCATAGTAGTAGTAGAAGTAATAGTTGGCGAGCAACTTCATGGAGACACGATGATGGAAATCATGATGATGGAATCATGGTGTCATGCCGGTGACAAGATGATCATGGAGCCCCAAGATGGAGATCAAAGGAGCTATGTGATATTGGCCATATCATGTCACTATTATTATTTGATTGCATGTGATGTTTATCATGTTTTTGCATCTTGTTTACTTAGAATGATGGTAGTAAATAAGATGATCCCTCATAATAATTTCAAGAAAGTGTTCCCCCTAACTATGCACCGTTGCGACAGTTCGTTGTTTCGAAGCACCACGTGATGATCGGGTGTGATAGATTCCAATGCTCACATACAACGGGTGTAAGACAGATTTACACATGCAAACACTTAGGTTGACTTGACGAGCCTAGCATGTACAGACATGGCCTCAGAACACAGAAGACCGAAAGGTCGAGCATGAGTCGTATAGAAGATACGATCAACATGAAGATGTTCACCGATGTTGACTAGTCCGTCTCACGTGATGATCGGACACGGCCTAGTTAACTCGGATCATGTTATACTTAGATGACTGGAGGGATGTCTATCTGAGTGGGAGTTCATTGAATAATTTGATTTAGATGAACTTAATTATCATGAACTTAGTCTAAAATCTTTACAACATGTATTGTAGATCAAATGGCCAACGTTGTCCTCAACTTCAACGCGTTCCTAGAGAAACCAAGCTGAAAGACGATGGAAACAACTATACGGACTAGGTCCGGAACCTAAGGATCATCCTCATAGCTACCAAGAAAGATTATGTCCTACAAGCACCGCTAGCTGACGCACCTGTTCTCCCTGCAGAACAAGACGTTATGAACGCTTGGCAGACGCGTACCGATGATTACTCCCTCGTTCAGTGCGGCATGCTTTACAGCTTAGAACCGGGGCTCCAAAAGCATTTTGAGAGACACGGAGCATATGAGATGTTCGAAGAGCTGAAAATGGTTTTTCAAGCTCATGCCTGGGTCGAGAGATATGAAGTCTCCGACAAGTTCTTCAGCTGTAAGATGGAGGAAAACTGTTCTGTCAGTGAGCACATACTCACTATGTCTGGGTTACATAACCGCTTGACTCAGCTGGGAGTTAATCTCCTGGATGATGCGGTCATTGACAGAATCCTTCAGTCGCTTCCACCGAGCTACAAGAGCTTTGTGATGAACTTCAATATGCAGGGGATGGAAAAGACCATTCCTGAAGTATTTGCAATGCTGAAACCAGTAGAGGTAGAAGTCAAAAAGGAACATCAAGTGTTGATGGTGAATAAAACCACTAAGGCAAGGGTAAGAAAACCTTCAAGAAGGACGGCAAGGGAGTTTCCGCGCCCGGCAAGCAAGTTGCCGGGAAGAAGCCAAAGAAAGGACCCAAGCCCGAGACTGAGTGCTTTTATTGCAAGGAAAGTGGTCACTGGAAGCGGAACTGCCCCAAATACTTAGCGGACAAGAAGGCCGGCAAAATGAAAGGTATATGTGATATACATGTAATTGATGTGTACCTTACCAGTACTCGTAGTAGCTCCTGGGTATTTGATACCGGTGCAGTTGCTCACATTTGTAACTCAAAGCAGGAGCTGCGGAATAAGCGGAGACTGGCGAAGGACGAGGTGACGATGCGCGTCGGGAATGGTTCCAAGGTCGATGTGATCTCCGTCGGCACGCTACCTCTACATTTACCTACATGATTAGTTTTGAACCTCAATAATTGTTATTTAGTGCCAAGTTTGAGCATGAACATTGTATCAGGATCTCGTTTAATACGAGAGGACTACTCATTTAAATACGAGAATAATGGTTGTTCTATTTATATGAGAGATATGTTTTATGGTCATGCTCCGATGGTGAATGGTTTATTCTTAATGAATCTCGAGCATAATGCTACACATATTCATAGTGTGAATACCAAAAGATGTAAGGTTGATGATGATAGTCCCACATACTTGTGGCACTGCCGCCTTGGTCACATAGGTGTCAAACGCATGAAGAAGCTCCATGCAGATGGACTTTTAGAGTCTCTTGATTACGAATCATTTGACACGTGCGAACCATGCCTCATGGGTAAAATGACCAAGACTCCGTTCTCAGGAACAATGGAGCGAGCAACCAACTTATTGGAAATCATACATACTGATGTGTGCGGTCCAATGAGTGTTGAGGCTCGCGGTGGTTATCGTTATGTTCTCACCCTCACTAATGACTTGAGTAGATATGGGTATGTCTATTTAATGAAACACAAGTCTGAGACCTTTGAAAAGTTCAAGGAATTTCAGAGTGAGGTTGAGAATCAACGTGACAGGAAAATCAAGTTCTTGCGATCAGATCGTGGAGGAGAATACTTGAGTCACGAATTAGGCACACACTTAAGAAAAAGTGGAATAGTTTCACAACTCACGCCGCCTGGAACACCTCAGCGTAATGGTGTGTCTGAACGTCGTAATTGCACTCTATTAGATATGGTGCGATCTATGATGTCTCTTACCGATTTACCACTATCATTTTGGGGCTATGCTTTAGAGATTGCCGCATTCACTTTAAATAGGGCTCTGTCGAAATCCATTGAGACGACACCGTATGAATTATGGTTTGGGAAGAAACCTAAGCTGTCGTTTCTAAAAGTTTGGGGATGCGATGCTTATGTCAAGAAGCTTCAACCTGAAAAGCTCGAACCCAAGTCGGAAAAATGCGTCTTCATAGGATACCCTAAAGAAACTATTGGGTATACCTTCTACCTCAGATCTGAAGGCAAGATCTTTGTTGCCAAGAATGGATCCTTTCTAGAGAAGGAGTTTCTCTCGAAAGAAGTAAGTGGGAGGAAAGTAGAACTTGATGAAGTATTACCTCTTGAACCGGAAAGTGGCGCAACTCAGGAAAATGTTCCTGTGGTGCCTGCACCAATTAGAGAGGAAGTTAATGATGATGATCAAGATACTTCTGATCAAGCTCCTACTGAAATTCGAAGGTCCACAAGGACACGTTCCGCACCAGAATGGTACAGAAACCCTGTCTTGGAAATCATGTTGTTAGACAACGGTGAACCTTCGAACTATGAAGAAGCGATGGCGGGCCCAGATTCCGACAAATGGTTGGAAGCCATGAAATCCGAGATAGGATCCATGTATGAAAACGAAGTATGGACTTTGACTGACTTGCCCGTAGAGCAGCGAGCCATAGAAAATAAATGGATCTTTAAGAAGAAGACAAACGCAGATGGTAATGTGACCATCTATAAAGCTCGGCTTGTCGCTAAGGGTTATCGACAAGTTCAAGGGGTTGACTACGATGAGACTTTCTCACCGGTAGCGAAGCTGAAGTCCGTCCGAATCATGTTAGCAATTGCCGCATTCTATGATTATGAGATATGGCAAATGGACGTCAAAACGGCATTCCTTAATGGTTTCCTTAAGGAAGAATTGTATATGATGCAGCCGGAAGGTTTTGTCGATCCTAAGAATGCTGGCAAGGTGTGCAAGCTCCAACGCTCGATTTATGGGCTGGTGCAAGCATCTCGGAGTTGGAACATTCGCTTTGATGAGATGATCAAAGCGTTTGGGTTTATGTAGACTTATGGAGAAGCCTGCGTTTACAAGAAAGTGAGTGGGAGCTCTGTAGCATTTCTCATATTATATGTAGATGACATACTTTTGATGGGAAATGATATAGAGCTTTTGGACAACATTAAGGCCTACTTGAATAAGAGTTTTTCAATGAAGGACCTTGGAGAAGCTGCTTATATATTAGGCATCAAGATCTATAGAGATAGATCAAGACGCCTCATAGGTCTTTCGCAAAGCACATACCTTGATAAGATATTGAAGAAGTTCAATATGGATCAGTCTAAGAAGGGGTTCTTGCCTGTGTTGCAAGGTGTGAAATTGAGCTCAGCTCAATGTCTGACCACGGCAGAAGATATAGAAGAGATGAGTGTCATCCCCTATGCCTCAGCCATAGGTTCTATTATGTATGCCATGCTGTGTACCAGACCTGATGTAAACCTTGCCGTAAGTTTGGTAGGTAGGTACCAAAGTAATCCCGGCAAGGAACACTGGACAGCGGTCAAGAATATCCTGAAGTACCTGAAAAGGACTAAGGAAATGTTTCTCGTTTATGGAGGTGACGAAGAGCTCATCGTAAAGGGTTACGTCGACGCTAGCTTCGTCACAGATCTGGATGACTCTAAGTCACAAACAGGATACGTGTATATTTTGAATGGTGGGGCAGTAAGCTAGTGCAGTTGCAAGCAGAGCGTCGTGGCGGGATCTACATGTGAAGCGGAGTACATGGCAGCATCAGGGTAGCGCATGAAGCGATTTGGGTGAAGGAGTTCATCACCGACCTAGGAGTCATACCCAATGCGTCGGGGCCGATCAAACTCTTCTGTGACAACACTGGAGCTATTGCACTTGCCAAGGAGCCCAGGTTTCACAAGAAGACCAGGCACATCAAGCGTCGCTTCAACTCCATTCGTGAAAATGTTCAAGACGGAGACATAGATATTTGTAAAGTACATACGGACCTGAATGTAGCAGATCCGTTGACCAAACCTGTCCCTAGAGCAGAACATGATCAACACCAGAATTCCATGGGTGTTCGATTCATCACAATGTAACTAGATTATTGACTCTAGTGCAAGTGGGAGACTGTTGGAAATATGCCCTAGAGGCAATAATAAAAGGATTATTATTATATTTCCTTGTTCATGATAATTTTCTTTTATTCATGCTATAATTGTGTTATCCGGAAATCGTAATACATGTGTGAATACATAGACACCAACATGTCCCTAGTAAGCCTCTAGTTGACTAGCTCGTTGATCAACAGATAGTCATGGTTTCCTGACTATGGACATTGAATGTCATTGATAATGAGATCACATCATTAGGAGAATGATGTGATGGACAAGACCCAATCCTAAACATAGCACAAGATCGTATAGTTCGTTTGCTAGAGTTTTTCCAATGTCAAGTATCTTCTCCTTAGACCATGAGATCGTGTAACTCCCGGATACCGTAGGAGTGCTTTGGGTGTACCAAACGTCACAACGTAACTGGGTGACTATAAAGGTACACTACGGGTATCTCTGAAAGTGTCTGTTGGGTTGACATGGATCAAGACTGGGATTTGTCACTCCGTATGACGGAGAGGTATCTCTGGACCCACTCAGTAATGCATCATCATAATGAGCTCAAAGTGACCAAGTGTCTGGTCACGGGATCATGCATTACGGTACGAGTAAAGTGACTTGCCGGTAACGAGATTGAACGAGGTATTGGGATACCGACGATCAAATCTCGGGCAAGTAACATACCGATTGACAAAGGGAATTGTATACGGGGTTGCTTGAATCCTCGACATCGTGGTTCATCCGATGAGATCATCGAGGAGCATGTGGGAGCCAACATGGGTATCCAGATCCCGCTGTTGGTTATTGACCGGAGAGCCATCTCGGTCATGTCTACATGTCTCCCGAACCCGTAGGGTCTACACACTTAAGGTTCGGTGACGATAGGGTTGTAGAGATATGAATATGCAGTAACCCGAAAGTTGTTCGGTGTCCCAGATGAGATCTCGGACGTCACGGGGAGTTCCGGAATGGTCCGGAGGTGAAGAATTATATACAGGAAGTGCAGTTTCGGCCATCGGGAGAGTTTCGGGGGTCACCGGTATTGTACCGGGACCACCGGAAGGGTCCCGGGGGTCCACCGGGTGGGGCCACCCATCCCGGAGGGCCCCATGGGCTAAGTGGGAAGGGGAACCAGCCCATAGTGGGCTGGTGCGCCCCCCTTGGCCCACCCCATGTGCCTAGGGTTGGGAACCCTAGGGTGGGGGGGCGCCCCACCTGGCTTGGGGGGCACTCCACCCCTTGGCCGCCGCCCCCCTAGGAGATCCCATCTCCTAGGGCCGGCGCACCCCCTAGGGGGCCTATATAAAGGGGGGGAGGGAGGGGCAGCCGCACCCTTGAGTCTTGGCGCCTCCCTCTCCCCTGCTACACCTCTCCCTCTCGCAGTAGAACGGCGAAGCCCTGCTGCGGTGACCCCTGCATCCACCACCACGCCGTCGTGCTGGATCTTCATCAACCTCTCCTTCCCCTTGCTGGATCAAGAAGGAGGAGATGTCACGCTGACCGTATGTGTGTTGAACGCGGAGGTGCCGTCCGTTCGGCGCTAGGATCTCCGGTGATTTGGATCACGTCGAGTACGACTTCCTCATCCCCGTTCTTTGAACGCTTCCGCGCGTGATCTACAAAGGTATGTAGATGCAATCCGATCACTCGTTGCTAGATGAACTCATAGATGGATCTTGGTGAAACCGTAGGAAAATTTTTGTTTTCTGCAACGTTCCCCATCAAACATCACTTGTTATGTATGCTGATTTGTGTTTGGTGATTGTATGACAACTAAAACATGATGACATTGTTGTTTAGTTGTACTCATATTTGGCTGTGAAACTTGAATTTGATGACATAGTTTGCTGTTGGACTGCAATTTGCTCGACGTCTTCGAATGAGAACAAAGCTGACACGACAGGGTCTCTGCTATTTATTTATTTATATGAGCAAAAGGGGATACCCCCTGATTTCCGTTAATAGAAATCATTAGATGTTCACAACACTACGCCCAGCCTGCTACACAGGTTTCAATCATTACTAGTTTCAGCAAAGTGCTCATGTCGTAGCCACTGAATACATCACGAGTGCTACATACGCTGCAAATAAAGAGACAATCATCCTACAGAGCACATCGATTTTGCCCATTATCTTCACAAGCTCTTTCATCTCCTCATTGCTGTCAAGGCCGTTCAGCAGCTGTTGCTTGGCCATGATCAGAGGAACTGCATCTTTAACCTTCTGCTCTGCATCTTCCTCTTCTGCCGTTCCTTCAGTTACTTGTCTAACACCCCAACCTGCTGGTATTGGGATTCCTCGGCTAACCAAATAATCAGCGTAGTTGCATTCCCCCACATCAGCAACTTCCCAGAAATACAAATCACATGAATCTTCCCTTTTCTGCACGAATCAAATTGGAAGATCATCAACCAAACTATTAAAAAAATCAGCAACTGAAAGCAGCAGAACAACACTTAAACATATTTATTACCCCATGATTCAGGCATTTGTAGAAGACTCGGCCAGGGTTGCGGATTGTGGTTGAGACGCGACGGATGACTCTGCGTGATTTGCAGTAGTGGCACCACACCAACGGCAGCGGGTTGCTATGAGCAATCGGCTGCAGTGCGCGTGCCGGCGGGGGTGTGATGAGACCCACAAGCGATGGTACGGGCGGCGACTTGGCGCATATCTGGTTGTTGCCTGCTGAAGAGCAGGTGGACGAGCAGCCAGCGGACATGGTTGCTGCGACCAGAGCTTCTGATGCTAGGCAGAGTAAGTAGAGAAGAGGAGAAGCGAACGTTGGATATGTCAGTTTCATTACTTGCAGAGTAGCATAGCACCATATATAGTCATAGTCTAGGTTCGGATTCGAACCAGCTACAGGAGCATGTCTTTCTTTTTTGTAAAACTCGGCAACGTCTCTTTACTGGTACACTAGCTTGTTCTGTACGCCTTCCCAAGTCTTTGATTTTCTTTCCCTTCTTTTGCGAGGAAGGAAGGAGGACAAAATTGAGAGTTCCTGGGACTCGAACCCAAGACCTCTCGGTTGAAAACGAAGGGTGCTAGTCACTTATGTGGCGAACGTTCCCTGTGAGGAGGACAGCAGACGAACGCATTTTCCTCGCAGTTTTCTTCCTATATATAAAAAAGTATGCTACTTGGTGTCCTCTTAGTCAACAAACAATTGTGCCAACCTTGACCGTTGGATTGACATTCAATGTCTGTCGCATTTCTTCAGTCTCTTCTTCCTCGAGCCGCCAAAGCCAAACCAGCGCCGGCGGGACCGCCTGCTCCCGCCTCCCACGGCTGGCTGTGATCTTCCCCGGCTCCTATTCGTTCCCGTCCGAGGCCTCACCATCGTCCTCCGCCTTGGTTCGCTCACCGCGGCGCCGCCCTCCGGTGTTGTCAACATGGCCAACAACCGAGAGGAATAAGGAGATGACTGTACATGGTGAGGATGACAGTAGGGACCCAACAGCGCGCGCAGTAATTTTGTTTTTTCGGGACGGAGAAGGGTATCAACTGGGTTGTGCGGGACCCATGGCCCGTCTAGCCCAGGCTTTTATTTCATATGTTTAGCACATGACCAGCCCAGTTTGTTTTTTTCCTTTCTGAAAATGGCTAGCCAGCTATTTTGTTTTTTGCAGAATAACCAACGTAGGCCTACTTGCTTTTCTACGCCCTGCTGGGCCGGAAATCTTTCAAGACGAGGAGGGATGCATTTTGCCCAGAAAATGGGCTATAAGTAATAATAAATGGGCTGTAAAATGAAAAAAATACAGCAAACAAGCAATTAGTTCCAAAATACTGTTTTCTTTTGGATTTTGATATTTTAAATTTCATTGTTTTTGTGCGGGTAAAATTTCATTGAATTTAAATTAAGGTATATTTAGATTTAAAATTAATTTGAATCTGGCTAGAAGTTTCGGGCTGTATGCTGTTTGGGACAGATTTGGAGGCTGCCTTGTGGGTCTACTAGGTTGACGTGTACTTTGGCTTTGTCAACTTAGTCCACAAACGATTTTAGCAGCAGTGACCGTTGGATGTTAATCCAACGGCCGTGCTGCTTCTTCAATATCTGATCTTCTTGCTCCAGCCACCCAAACCAGCTCCGGTGGGACTGCCTGCTCCCGCCTCCCGTGGCCGGCTGTGCTGCCGCACAGGCCACACCGCCCCACCCTACTTCATTGCTGGCCAGGCCACTCCTCTACTCACCCACACCTCCTGTTATTTTCCGGTGACGATAGCCGGACCAGTAAACCCTCGTACTCCCCACCGCGTGGGCAACCATTGCCGAGTCTTCCCTGGCTACGTGTCGTTCCCTTCCTAGGCCTCGCCGCCGTCCACCGCCATGGTGCTCTCGGCGCGGCCTGGTCAACGTGGTCAACGAACGACATCCATCGGCCGTGGACTGTACGGGCAATATAACGATTCCCCCACCTGACAGCTGGCACCCACCGGAAGGGCCTCTGTATTTCCTGAAAAAAACGTTCCCCCCGCTGACATGTCAAACCCACCAGCTATATCTTCGCACGCAAGGAAGTGCCTCCTTATTACGCACAAAAAAATGAATACCCCCCTGCTAGCTGGGACCCACCATAGTGGGAGGATGACTTGTGGGCCAACTAAGTTGACGGGGACGGAGGGCTTTGTCAACTTAGTCAATATGAACGATTCTAGCTCCAATGACCGTACGATGTCCATCCAACGGCCGTAGTGCTTCTTCAACCTCTGGTCTTCTTGCTCTAGCCGCCCAAAGCAGCGCCGCTCGTGCCGCATGCTCCTGCCTCCCGTGGCCGGCTATGCTGTCGCGGAGGCCTCACCGCCCTCTACTATTCCCACCGCTGGCCAGAACCTGCGGCGACGGCAGCCTCACACCGCAGCCAAACCAGTGAACCCTCGTACTCCTCTCCGCGCGGGCTTCTACTGCCGCGTCTTCCCCGGCTCCGCGTCGTCCCCTTCCTAGGCCTCGCCGTCATCCACCGCCGTGGTGCTCTCGGCGCGGCCTGGTCAACGTGGTCAAGGAACGACTTCCATCGGACGTGGACTGTACGTGGAGAGGCTGACAACTGGGTCCACGGCCGTAGCAAGTAAGTGCCTCCTTATTATGTGGAAAATAATGATTCCTCCACCTGACAGCTAGGACCCACCGGACGGGCCACTGTATTTCGCGGAAAAAATGTTTCCCCTGACTGCTGGGACCCACCAGCTTCATCTTCGCATGCAAGGAAGTGCGTCCGAAAAAAAAACGATTCGCCCCCTGACTCCTGGGACCCACGAGCTACACCTTCGCACGCAAGGAAGTGCGTCCGGGCAAAAAAACAATTCGCCCCCCTAACTGCTGGGAGCCACCGGCTACATCTTCGCACGCAGGGAAGTGTGTCCGGGCAAAAAAAACGATTCGCCCCCCTGACTGCTGGGACCCACCAGCTACATCTTCGCAGGCAAGGAAGTGCCTGACAGTCGGGACCCACCTAGTCGAAGCGTACGTAGCGTTGTCATTCTGGTCGCGAACATGTACGTACATACTGGTCGATGTAGAGGCACACACGTGTCGTAGTAGAGGCGCGCACGTAGCATGTACACGTAAGTACAGCGGCCAGGGTGCAAGAAAGAAAATACGGCCACGTATGTGTACATATGGGCGGGGTCTCGAACGCCTACTCGCGCATACGTATGGCCAGGGCTCGTGTACATGGCTGGGTCGGAACGGAGAAACAACGTCGTCGTCGTGTTCATGGGGAGGCAACGGAATACGTCATGTTCATGGGGAGGCAACGGAATGCGTCGTGTTCATCAGGAGGGAACGGAACGCGTGGGAGCCAACCGGCTGGGTCGGAACGGAATGCTTGGTCGTGTTCATCGGGAGGGCTTGGACGGAACAGGCGATGGAAACAAGGCCTGGCGTACCGCACAATGGAGGAAACAGACCTCCTACGTTCGGAACAGGGTCCTGTTGATCGGGAGGGGTCTGGCGTACCGCAAAACGGAGGAAACGGACCTCCTATGGTCGAAACGGGGGTCCTGTGGATCGGGAGGGGTGTGGCGTACCGCAAAACGGGACTCCACGGGATACTGTTCATCTCCACCGTCGACCTCCTCCAGCCTCCACGGGCTCCTATTCATCCAGCCTCCACCGCGCGCTACTCCACCGGCTACTGTTCAACCACCCCTCCACCGTCTACTGTTCATCCAGCCCTCCACACCACGGGGTCCTGTTAAACCACCCCTCCACGGGCACCCCTCCACCGTCTACTGTTTATCCAGCCCTCCACACCACGGGGTCCTGTTCATCCACCCCTCCACGGGCACCCCTCCACCGTCTACTGTTCATCCATCCCTCCACCACACCATGGGGTCCTGTTCATCCAGAGGCAATGCCACCACTCACTATTCATCCACCCCCCCGCAACGCTCACTGTTCATCCCAGAGGCAGCATTGATCGGCTTCAGTTAGCAGTAGTAGCGAAGGAATCGCTCGATCGGGTTCAGTTGACAGCCATCGATCGATCGCTCGGGTTCAGTAACGCGTAGCCTGCAGTGCAATCACTCGGGTTCAGTTAGAGCCCAATGCCTCGCTCGGGTTCAATTAGAGCCAACTCCTCGCACACACGAGCGTGCGTGTATGAGAGAAACGCGCATCGCTTGGCCCCCGACCTCCCACCGTAACCGGGAACTCCCCAAAATTTTCCTCCCCCTCGCTTCTACCACGGGTTTTTCCGTCATGGACGACCCAAAGAATGTCATGCAGCTGCGTCTCCGGTCCGCCCAGGACGAAAAGCCCATTTTCTGTCATGATTTTTTGTCATAGAAGTAGGATCCCACCACATCTTTGATGATACCGGGTTTTGTCACAATTATCGTCATAGAAGTGTCATATGTATGACAGAAAAAAATTTCGTTCGGCCCAAAATGTCATGGATGTGTATTTTTTTGTAGTGAGAGGAATAGTTTTTAACACGCACTCGGCGGATATACCGAATTGTGACGTTTCCTATAGGGCCATATTTTAGGAAGAGCATACGCCGGACTGTATCCGGGGACCTCATCGGTCATGCATCGACCAATCCGGCCCCGGACCCTGCCACAAAGACTAGGGTTGATACAGCAAAAATGCCGGATTGTCATTTCCAAGAGGATTCAGATAATGTATCTGTCACCAATTCTGAAGTGGAGAGCGCGATGAATCATCGACGGTGGAAAAAGGCTATGCGCGACCCAGGTTTCATCGAAGAGGCGTTCAACGCTCTCAGCTCTGCGGATGCATATATCCGGGCTGCTCGGGATGGACTTGCCGGAGCCACTTGATGACTCACAAGTGTAGGGGATCTATCGAAGCCTTTTCAATAAGTAAGAGTGTCGAACCCAACGAGGAGCATAAGGAAATGGTAAGCAGTTTTCAGTAAGGTATTCTCTGCAAGCACTGAAATTATTGGTAACAGATAGTTTTGTGATAAGGTAATTTGTAACGAGTAGCAAGTAATAAAAGTAAATAAGGTGCAGCAAGATGGCCCAATCCTTTTTTTAGCAAAGGACAAGCCTGTACAAACTCTTATATGAAGGAAAGCGCTCCCGAGGACACATGGGAATTATCGTCAAGCTAGTTTTCATCACGTTCATATGATTCACGTTCGGTACTTTGATAATTTGATATGTGGGTGGACCGGTGCTTGGGTACTGTCATTACTTGGACAAGCATCCCACTTATGATTAACCCCCATTACAAGCATCCGCAACTACAACAGAAGTATTAAGGTAAACCTAACCATAGCATGAAACATACGGATCCAAATCAGCCCCTTACGAAGCAACACATAAACTAGGGTTTAAGCTTCTGTCACTCTAGCAACCCATCATCTACTTATTACTTCCCAATGCCTCCCTTTAGGCCCAAACAATGGTGAAGTGTCATGTAGTCGATGTTCACATGACACCACTAGAGGGATGAAAACATACATCTCATCAAAATATTGAACGAATACCAAATTCACATGACTACTTATAGCAAGACTTCTCCCATGTCCTCAGGAACAAACGTAACTACTCACAAAGCATATTCATGTTCATAATCAGAGGGGTATTAATATGCATAATGGATCTGAACATATGATCTTCCACCAAGTAAACCAACTAGCATCAACTACAAGGAGTAATCAACACTACTAGCAACCCACATGTACCAATCTAAGGTTTGGATACAAAGATTGGATACAAGAGATGAAGTAGGGTTTGAGATGAGATGGTGCTGGTGAAGTTGTTGATGGAGATTGACCCCCTCCTGATGAGAGGATCGGTGGTGATGACGATGGTGATGATTTCCCCCTCCCGGAGGGAAGTTTCCCTGGCAGAACAACTCTGTCGGAGCCCTAGATTGGTTCCGCCTAGCGGCGGCGGAGTTTCTTCCCCAAAGCTTGCTTATGATTTTTTCCTCGACGGAAGACCTCATGTAGCAGAAGATGGGCATCGGAGGGCTACCAGGGAGCCCACGAGGCAGGGGGCGCGCCCAGGGGATAGGGCGCGCCCCCACCCTCGTGGCCAGGGTGTGGCCCCCTCTGGAACTTTCAGGACTTTTGGAGCTGTGCAGAATAAGTCTCTAATATTTGCTCCTTTTCCAGCCCAGAATCCCAGCTGCCGGCATTCTCCCTCTTCATGTAAACCTTGTAAAATAAGAGAGAATAGGCATAAGTATTGTGATATAACGTGTAATAACAACCCATAATGCAATAAATATGGATATAAAAGCATGATGCAAAATGGACGTATCAACTCCCCCAAGGTTAGACCTCGCTTGTCCTCAAGCGAAAGCTGAAATCGAATAATATGTCCACATGTTTGGAGATAGAGGTGTCGATAAAAATAAAATACAGACATGAGGGCATCATGATCATTCTTAGAACATCAACAAATATATATATATATATTGTCATATGATCTCTTATGCTAAAGTAATAATTCAATCACAATTTCAAGTATGAATCATAAACTTCATTGAGAACCAACAAACTCTAATCTCAATCATTGAGGCAATTGCAATTTATCATAACATAAGAAAGAATCAATATAAGAGCTTTTCAGCAAGTCCACATACTCAACCATCTTTTAGTATTTCACAATTGCTAACACTCACGCAATATTTATGGATATGAAGTTTTAATCGGACACAGATAAAAATATGGGCTTATAGTTTTGCCTCCCAACGTTTTACCTCAAGGGTAATGTCAACAATAATAGTTCATGAAAACTCACGTCCAATTAGCTATATATATCTGGATCTTTCCAACACATTGTGCTTGCCAAAGGATAAAATGTAAAAAGGAAAGGTGAATATCACCATGACTCTTTGCATGAAGTATAAGACGAGAATAAAAGATAGGCCCTTCGCAGAGGGAAGCAGAGGTTGTCATGCACTTTTATAGTTGGATGCACGAAATCTTAATGCAAAAGAACGTCACTTTATATTGCCACTTGTGATATGGACCTTTATTATGCAGTCCGTCGCTTTTATTTCTTCCATATCATAAGATCGTATAAAGCTTATTTTCTCCACATTAATAAGTCATACATATTTAGAGAGGAATTTTTATTGCTTGCACCGATGACAACTTACTTGATGGATCTTACTCAATCCATAGGTAGATATGGTGGACTCTCATGGCAAAACTAGGTTTAGGGATATTTGGAAGCACAAGTAGTATCTCTACTTGGTGCAAAGAAATTGGCTAGCATGAGAGGGAAAGGCAAGCTCAACATGTTGGATGATCCATGACAATATAATTTATCTCAGATGTAAGAAAATATAACCCATTACGTTGTCTTCCTTGTCCAACGTCAACTCTTTAACATGTCATACTTTAATGAGTGCTCACAATCATAAAAGATGTCCAAGATACTATTTATATGTGAACCTATCTTTCTTTATTACTTCCTATTAATTGCAACGATGACCAAAACTATGTTTGTCAACTCTCAACAACTTTTATTCATCATACTCTTTATATGTGAAGTCATTACTCTCCATAAGATCCATATGATCTCTTTATTTCTTTTTATTTCTTCTCTTTTATTTTATTCCCTCAAGATCATAGCAAAATAATCAAGCCCTTGACTCAACACTAATCTTTATTATATATAGCTCACGGACTCGATTACACAAAAAGATCATAAAGCAAAACTCACAACTAGATCATACTAAAACTTTATTCTACTAGATCAAGATATTATCAAAAGGATCGAACTAAGAAAAATGGTAAAGATAAAAGTGATGGTGATACGATACCGGGGCACTCCCCCAAGCTTGGCAGTTGCCAAGGGGAGTGCCCATACCCGATGTAATTATATCTCTTTTGCTGGTGAAGGAGATGGAGTTGTTGATGATGTAGGCTTGTCGTCCCTCTTCCAAGGCATAGGATCACCATCATAGAAGGATGATCGAGTCTTCGGAATCCTCAAATCTGCAGCCAAACTCATCCTCTTGAATCTATATTCATACTCACAGTTTTGATTTTGTAGGTCATAGATATGGGCTTGGAGGTGCTCGATTTTCTCATGAAGCTTGAAGATGGCTTCCCCAATGTCCTTGACGCCCAGCTTGTGGTTGTTGGTGAACTCCGTGATCATTATGTGATTGGAGTCAAGTCCACGCTCCACCATCTCCTGACACTTGAAAACTTGTTGCTCCATTGCCTCGAGCCTTATCTCCACGCTTCCGGTCCTCCTTGGTCCTTCAACATCGCGGATCTGAAACAACCCCTCACGCATCTCAATGGTTTGAGGGTGTTGCAGCACCTCCGCGAGGTAGGGTTGATGACCTTCTCGAAGAACTTGTCCTTGGGGGCACTTGAAGATGATATGGCGGCCTAGATCTGTCAGAAAAACAGCTCGAAACAAAGACAATAGATATTTGCGTGATACAGTGGTCAAAACCTTCGGGATATTATATAATGAATTTTTACCGACCAAAAGAAGTACCGTGCAAGAAAACGAAGTCCGGAGAGCACACGAGGTGCCCACAAGGCAGGGGGGCGCGCCCTCCACCCTCGTGGAAGCCTCGTGTCCTTCCCGGTCTGCTTCTTATTTTCCTATATTCTTAAATATTCCAAAACAGAGAGAAATTGTCATTAGAACTATTTTGGAGTCGGTTTACTTACCGTACCACGTACCTATTCCTTTTCGGAGTCTGAAACGTTCTGGAAAGCGTCCCTTATGTATTCCTCCGGGGTTACGGTTTCAATAATATTAGTTTCAACATTTATAGGATTACCTGAGATATAATGTTTGATTCTTTGACCGTTCACCACCTTCGGATTTGTGCCTTCGAAGTTGTTGATTTTTATGGCACCAGAACGATAGACCTCCTCGATAACGTAGGGACCTTCCCATTTAGAGAGAAGTTTGCCTGCAAAAAATCTTAAACGAGAGTTGTATAGAAAGACATAGTCACCTACATTAAACTCATGATTTTGTATCCTTTTATCATGCCATCTTTTAACTTTTTCTTTAAATAATTTGGCATTCTCATAGGCTTGGGTTCTCCATTCATCAAGTGAGCTAATATCAAATAACCTCTTCTCACCGGCAAGTTTGAAATCATAATTGAGCTCTTTAATAGCCCAATATGCCTTGTGTTCTAGTTCTAGAGGTAAGTGACATGCTTTTCCATAAACCATTTTATACGGAGACATACCCATAGGATTTTTATATGTAGTTCTATAAGCCCATAATGCATCATCAAGTTTCTTGGACCAATTATTTCTAGATCTATTAACAGTCTTTTGCAAAATTAATTTAAGCTCTCTATTGCTAAGTTCTACTTGATCACTAGACTGCGGGTGATATGGATATGCAATTCTATGATTAACATCATACTTAGCAAGCATTTTGTGAAAGGCTCCATGAATAAAATGTGAACCACCATCAGTTATTAGATATCTAGGGACTCCAAACCTTGGGAAAATAACTTCTTTAAGCATCTTAATAGAGGTGTTATGATCAGCACTACTAGTTGGAATAGCTTCTACCCACTTGGTAATGTAATCAACAACAACTAAAATATGTGTATACCCATTAAAGGAAGGAAAAGGTCCCATATAATCAAAGCCCCAAACATCAAATGGTTCAATAACAAGTGAATAATTCATAGGCATTTCTTGACGTCTACTAATATTACCAATTCTTTGACATTCATCACAGGATAAGACAAACTTACGGGCATCCTTGAAGAGAGTAGGCCAATAAAAACTAGATTGCAATACCTTATGTGCAGTTCTATCTCCAGCATGGTGTCCTCCATAAGCCTCGGAGTGACACTTACGTAGGATCTGTTCCTGTTCATGCTCAGTTACACAACGTCTAATGACACCATCTACTCCTTTATAAAGATGTGGGTCATCCCAGAAGTAATGTCTTAAATCATAGAAGAACTTTTTCTTTTGCTGGTATGTGAAACTAGGTGGTATAAATTTAGCAACAATGTAATTAGCATAATCAGCATACCATGGAGCAGTACGAGAGGCATTTATGACATTTAATTGTTCATCAGGAAAGCTATCATCAATAGGTAGTGGGTCATCAAGAACATTCTCTAACCTAGACAAGTTGTCTGCAACGGGATTCTCAGCTCCCTTTCTATCAATAATATGCAAATCAAATTCTTGTAGAAAGAGAACCCATCTAATAAGTCTAGGTTTAGCATCTTTCTTTTCCATAAGATATTTAATAGCAGCATGATTAGTGTGAATAGTTACTTTAGAATCAACAATATAAGGTCTGAACTTATCACAAGCAAATACACTGCTAAGAATTCCTTTTCAGTAGTAGCATAATTTCTTTGGGCATTGTCTAGAGTTTTACTAGCATATTTAATAACATTTAATTTCTTATCAACTCTTTGTCCTAGAACAACCCCTACAACATAATCACTAGCATCACACATGATTTCAAAGGGTAAATTCCAATCAGGTGGCTGGACAATAGGTGCAGAAATCAAGGCTTTCTTAAGTATTTCAAATGCTTCTACACAATCATCATCAAAGACAAAAGGGACATCTTTTTGTAAGAGATTAGTCATAGGCCGTGAAATTTTTGAGAAGTCCTTAATGAACCTCCTATAAAAACCGGCATGACCAAGGAAACTTCTTATACCTTTGATGTCCTTGGGACATGGCATCTTTTCAATAGCATGAACTTTAGCTTTGTCAACTTCAATACCTCTTTCAGAAATTTTATGCCCCAAGACAATACCTTCATTAACCATAAAGTGGCACTTCTCCCAATTCAAGACAAGGTTAGTTTCTTCACATCTCTGCAAAATTCGATCAAGGTTGCTCAAGCAATCATCAAAAGAGGATCCATAAACAGAGAAATCATCCATGAAAACTTCACAAATCTTTTCAAAAAAGTCAAAGAATATAGCCATCATGCATCTTTGAAAGGTAGCAGGTGCATTACATAAATCAAAAGGCATACGTCTATAAGCAAAGGTACCGAAAGGGCAAGTAAAAGTAGTCTTTTCCTGATCATCAGCTGACACAGGTATTTGAGAGAAACCAGAATAACCATCTAGAAAGCAAAAATGTGTATGTTTGGATAATCTTTCTAGCATTTGATCAATAAAAGACAAAGGGTAATGATCTTTTTAGTAGCTTTATTTAATTTGCGGAAATCAATTACCATCCTATAACCTGTAATAATTCTTTGCGGAATCAATTCATCTTTATCATTAGGAACAACAGTAATACCTCCCTTCTTAGGGACACAATGGACATGACTTACCCACTGACTATCAGCAACGGGATAAATTATACCTGCTTCAAGGAGCTTTAATATTTCCTTTCTTACCACTTCTTTCATCTTAGGATTTAGCCGTCGTTGGTGATCAATAACTGGTTTGGCGTCTTTCTCCAAATTTATTTTGTGTTGACATAAAGTGGGACTAATGCCCTTAATATCATCAAGAGTATATCCAATAGCAGCATGATGCTTCTTCAGAGTTTTCAATAATCTCTCTTCTTCATGCTCTAAAAGGTTAGCACTAATAATAACATGATATATTTTCTTTTCATCAAGATAAGCATATTTAAGAGTATCAGGCAATGGTTTAAGCTCAAACACGGGATCACCCTTGGGTGGAGGACGATCCCCTAGAATTTCAATAGTCAAGTTGTGTTTTAGAATAGGTCCCTGTTTAATGAATACTTCATCTATTTCCCTTCTTTCATTCATGAACATATCATTTTCATGGTCTAGCAAATATTGTTCTAAAGGATCAGTAGGAGGCACAACAATAGAAGCAAGACCAATAATTTCATCTTTACTAGGCAATTCTTTATCATGGGGTTGTTTTCGAAATTTAGCAAAATTAAACTCATGAGACATATTCCCTAAACCAACAGAAACAATATCCTTATTGCAGTCTATCTTAGCATTAACAGTATTCAAGGAGGGTCTACCAAATATAATGGGACAAAAGTCATCTTGTGGGGAACCAAGAACAAGAAAATCAGCAAGGTATTTAACTTTCCCACACAAGACTTCAACATCTCTAACAATCCCAACTTGTGAAATAGTATCTCTACTGGCAAGCTTAATTGTAACATCTATCTCTTCTATCTCAGCAGGTGCAATATCATGCATAATTTCTTGGTATAAGGAATGGGGTATTGCGCTTGCACTAGCACCCATATCACATAAGCCATGATAGAAATGATCCCCTATTTTAACAGAAATAACAGGCATGCCTACAACAGGTCTATGTTTATTTTTAGCATCAGGTCTAACAATTCTAGTCGCTTCATTGCAGAAGTAAATAACATGCCCATCAACATTATCGGCCAAGAGATCTTTAACCATAGCAATACTAGGTTCAACTTTAATTTGCTCAGGGGTATTAGGTGTCTTAATATTACTTTTGTTAACCACAGTTGAAGCTTTAGCATGATCCTTTATTCTAACAGGGAAAGGTGGTTTCTCATATAAGCGGTAGGAACAATAGGATTAACATTATAAGTGATAGTCTTTTCTTCAACTTTAATAGGTTCAACTAATTTTACTGCGATGGGAGTATGATATTTAAGCCACTTCTCCTTAGGGAGATCAACATGAGTAGCAAAGGATTCATAGAAAGAAGCTACTATCTCAGAGTCAAGTCCATATTTAGTGCTAAATTCACGGAAAGCATCAGTATCCATAAAAGATTTAACACAATCAAACTTAGGTGTTATACCTGACTCCTTACCTTCATCGAGGTCCCAATCTTCAGAGTTGCGTTTAATTCTTTCCAATAAATCCCATTTGAATTCAATAGTCTTCATCAAAAAAGATCCAGTACAAGAAGTATCGAGCATGGAGCGATTACTAAGAGAAAGCCGAGCATAATTTTTTTGAATAATCATATCTCTTGAGAGCTCATGATTGGGGCATGAATATAACATTGACTTAAGCCTCCCCCAAGCTTGAGCGATGCTTTATCCTTCGCGAGGCCAAAAATTATATATATAATTACGATCACGATGAACAAGATGCATGGGATAAAACTTCTGATGAAATTCCAATTTCAATCGCTTGTAGTCCCATGATCCCATATCATCACATAGCCTATACCATGTCAATGCCTCTCCCTTCAAAGATAAAGGGAAGACCTTCTTCTTGATAACATCCTCGGGCATACCTGCAAGCTTAAATAATCCACAAACTTCATCCACATAGATTAAGTGCAAATCGGGATGCAATGTTCCATCTCCTGCAAAAGGATTAGCTAGCAGTTTCTCTATCATACCCGAAGGAATTTCAAAGTAAACATTTTCAGTAGGTTCAGTAGGTTGAGGAGCAAATCTTTGCTCTACTGGTCGGGGTGAAGATACCCTGAACAAGCCCCTCAAAGGATTATGTTCCATAGTAACAAGTGACAGTAAATTTCAGCACACTATATAAATTTTTCCTTACCAAATTCCACCTACCAAAGGCGCTTCACTCCCCGGCAATGGCGCCAGAAAAGAGTCTTGATGACCAACAAGTGTAGGGGATCTATCATGTCCTTTTCTATAAGTAGGAGTGTCGAACCCAACGAGGAGCAGAAGGAAATGATAAGCAGTTTTCAGTAAGGTATTCTCTGCGAGCACTGAAATTATCGGTAACAGATAGTTTTGTGATAAGGTAATTTGTAACGAGTAGCAAGTAATAAAAATAAATAAGGTGCAGCAAGATGGCCCAATCGTTTCTGTAGCAAAGGAGAAGCCTGGACAAACTCTTATATGAAGGAAAGCGCTCCCGAGGACACATGGGAATTATCGTCAAGCTAGTTTTCATCACGTTCATATGATTCACGTTCGGTACTTTGAGAATTTGATATGTGGGTGGACCGGTGCTTGGGTACTGTACTTACTTGGACAAGCATCCCACTTATGATTAACCCCCATTGCAAGCATCCACAACTACAACAGAAGTACTAAGGTAAACCTAAACATAGCATGAAACATATGGATCCAAATCAGCCCCTTACGAAGCAACACATAAACTAGGGTTTAAGCTTCTGTCACTCTAGCAACCCATCATCTACTTATTACTTCCCAATGCTTCCCTCTAGGACCAAACAATGGTGAAGTGTCATGTAGTCGACGTTCACATGACACCACTAGAGGGATGACAACATACTTCTCATCAAAATATTGAATGAATACCAAATTCACATGACTACTTATAGCAAGACTTCTCCCATGTCCTCAGGAACAAACGTAACTACTCACAAAGCATATTCATGTTCATAATCAGAGGGGTATTAATATGCATAATGGATTTGAACATATGATCTTCCACCAAGTAAACCAACTAGCATCAACTACAAGGAGTAATCAACACTACTAGCAACCCACAGGTACCAATCTGAGGTTTGGATACAAAGATTGGATACAAGAGATGAACTAGGGTTTGAGATGAGATGGTGCTGGTGAAGATGTTGATGGAGATTGACCCCCTCCTGATGAGAGGATCGTCGGTGATGATGATGGTGATGATTTCCCCCTCCTGGAGGGAAGTTTCCCCGGCAGAATAGCTCCGCCGGAGCCCTAGATTGGTTTCGCCAAGGTTCCACCTCGTGGCGGTGGAGTTTCTTCCCCAAAGCTTGCTTATGATTTTTTCCTCGACGAAATACCACATATAGCAGAAGATGGGCATCGGAGGGCCACCAGGGAGCCCACGAGGCACGGGGGCGCGCCCCCACCCTCGTGGCCAGGGTGTGCCCCCCTCTGGAACTTTCGTCATTTAGTATTTTTTATATATTTTGGAATCCGTGAAGTTTTAGGACTTTTGAACTGTGCAGAATAGGTCTCTAATATTTGCTCCATTTCCAGCCCAGAATCCCAGCTGCCGGCATTCTCCCTCTTCATGTAAACCTTGTAAAATAAGAGAGAATAGGCATAAGTATTGTGACATAATGTGTAATAACAACCCATAATGCAATAAATATCGATATAAAAGCATGATGCAAAATGGACGTATCACCACTCAACAGCTTTCAAAGGATATGCAGGTAAAATACTTTGAGTAGATTCAATAATCATATGCCAGTAGCCCCCGAGACTTGAAGCAGTTGGCCCAACTGATTTAAGGGTCGTTGTATCATTATGTACTCATGGTGAAAAATAACACGGTATCCAAGGAGCTTGAAGAATGTTGGACCAAGCTAACTGTTGTCACCGCTGAACTGGAAAATTTGAAGAAATCCAAGAAGGCACCTGATGGTAAGCACAACAGTGTCCAGAAAATATGATTCTACGCCAACAATTATTTTTAAATATGCATTGTTTTGTTTACAACTGCAGGATCGGCAGATCAGTTGGAGGAGATGCTGAAGGCTGCTCAGGCGGACAAACAACATGCCGAAGGGCAAGAAGCCGCTGGTCAACGTGTATTAACACGTACCATTAATGAGAAGAACAAACTGCAGGATGCAAACATCAAGCAAGCTGAAGAGCTAAAGGACATACGATCCCAACTATCGGATGCCCTGAAGGAGAACAGAAAGCTGAAAGGCGACATATTTAGTATGTCCTTTATCCAAATTTCATACGGTCCCCTGATGGAAAAGTTTACGAGATTGTTCCTTTAGGATTGTTAACTGGGCGGGCCGAGGGAGAAGTGTCCGGATTTCAAGGCGACTTGCTGCAAGAGCTATCCAAAGTGCACGAGCGAGCTCGGAAAGCCATGGGGAACATGGCTAAGGCTTTATGGCCATCCGATTCTCCTCCAGAAATTATGGAGGAGCTCTTGAATTTATTCAAGGGAGATCAACGCCGCTTTGAACTATGGAAGGCATCATCGTGTCGAGAAGGCACACGAGAAGCCTGGGCCATGGTGAAGACACGGTATACCAGACTTGATCCAAATCATATGGCCCGGGTCGGACCTCGGGGACCAGATGGACAAGAAATTCCTGTTAGCTTGGTGTATGACCAAGTAAAGACAGCAGTCAAATTTTCACAACAGGACTGTAAACTAGACAGCCTGATAGATGGTATAGATAAAGAGTAGGCATTTGACTCCATGTAACAATGTACTTTATCACCAAACTTATCTCCGTCTGAACTGGAAAAAATTGTCATGGCAAACCTTCCGCTTCTACCTCTGAAACCCAAGGGTTGGAGTGTTTCTGAATACTATACCTATGGGAAACACCAAGTATGTTCGGAAACCAGGCAATCCGGTCATAGTGCTTGAACAGACAAACTGTATTTGGGGAGTTATGTTATATTACTTTTTATAGTAAGAAACATCTTCCAGAGAGAATAGTTCCATTAGGAGTTCCTCTCCCTGGGTTAGCATGCGTTATTTATGCATGCCTAAGCCGTGATGCGAAAGAATCACATGAGTTTTTATATTTTGATAGTTTATATTGCAATGAAGGCAGTTTGCTGTTTGTCCGCCGACCAATTATTCCCTTAAGAACGCTAGCTTTCGACTTCACCCGTCTGAGGTACATGTCTGGATGAACCGGTTGTAACAATCGCAGAGGTGCTCCCTTTATGTCCTATCCGAACAAGCGGGAACGTAGGGCATAAGCACAAGAGCCAGGCAACCCAGCTTGGCAAAAAATTAAGTCATAGAGGTGCATATAATGGCGAAGACAGGACGTATATGAGCAAACAACACATATATATGGTGAGCCTTATGCTCAAAATAATAATAAGCTTCTATTGAGAGAAGCCCCCAGTTATGGTGGGGAGTGTACATTTAAGGATGTATACCCCTTAAGTGTGCGACTTACCCAAACACACGCTAGAAATCGTATAAAAACGAAAAAAGGAAAAAATTGAAAAGGAGAAAGAAGGGAACAAACAAAGGTATGTGTTAGGCGTAGAATCTTCGGAGCCTGGCAATGTTCCATGAGTTCGGATTTAAGCGATTATCCGATGCATTGCAAAGGCGGTAGGCTCCTCCAGTGAGAACTTCATCTATAATGAAGGGACCCTCCCATTTGGGTTTGAGCTTGTACTTTTTCTTCTCTGGTAGGCGTAGAACGAGTTCACCGACATTATAAGTCTTTGCCCGCACTTCTCTGCTTTGTTATCTTTGAGCTTGTTATTGATAGAATGCGGAACGGGCTTTTGCGACAACGCGCTCCTCCTCCAGGCCATCTAAGTCATCCTGCCAATCGAGCTCGGCCTCTCTCTCCTCATACATGCGCACTTGAGGTGAATCATGAATAATATCGCAGGGAAGACAGCCTCTGCACCATACACCATGAAGAATGATGTGTATCCGGTCATGCGGTTGGGCGTGGTCCGCAGCCCCCAGAGTACGGAGTCAAGCTCCTCGACCTAGTGTTTATCTGACTCCTTTAGGGATCGCACTAGTCTGGGTTTGATGCCGCTCAGTATCAGGCCATTGGCCCATTCAAATTGACCGTTTGTTTGGGGGTGATACACGGAGGCATAATTGAGTTTAATACCTAGATTAGCACACCAATTTTTCACCTCATCGGCTATGAAATTAGAGCCGTTAGCCATGATAATGCTATGTGGGATACCATAATGGTGTACAACATCGGAGATGAAATCTATCACCGGTCCGGCTTCAGCCGTTTTTACTGGTTTGGCCTCTATCCACTTAGTGAATTTATCACCATAACTAGTAAATATTTCTTCTTATGGCTTCCCCCTTTAAGGGGTCTGACCATGTCTAGCCCCCAGACCATGAAAGGCCAGGTAATGGGGATTGTTCTTAGGGATGTGGGCGGCATATGGCTTTGATTGGCAAAGAGCTGGCACCCGCCACAACGTTGTATAAGGGTATGTGCATCTACTCGGGCCGTGGGCCAGAAGAAACCTGTACGGAAGGCCTTGCTTACGAGGGCCCGAGCTGCAGCGTGATGGCCGCTGAGGCCAGCATGTATTTCGGCCAAGAGTTGCCGCCCCTCCTCTTCGGAGATACATCTTTGAAGGACTCCAGTAGTGCTCTTCTTGTAGAGCTCACCTTCATGAACTTTATAGGCTTTAGAGCGTCGGACTATGCGACGGGCCTCGTTCTGGTCATCGGGGAGCTCCTGCCTATTGAGGTAGGCTAAGAAGGGTTCTGTCCATGGAGCAATAACCGCCATGATTACATGGGCGGAAGGCGTTTGTTTAGTGCCCGAGCCCCCAATGATATCGGAATCGTGTTTGGCATCCAAGGGTGCAATCGGCACCGGGCTGGTATTCCCGCTCTCGTCCTTCCATACCACAGATGGGTTGAAAAGCCTTTCCACAAAGGTGTTAGGTGGGATGGGGTCGCGTTTAGTGCCCATGCGAGCAAGGATGTCCGTTGCCTGATTACTGTCTCGAGCTACATGGTGAAATTCAAGCCCCTCGAACCGGGCCGATATTTTGAGTACTGCGTTGCGGTAGGCCGCCATCTTCGGATCTTTTGCATCGAATTCTCCATTGATTTGAGATATCGCGAGGTTCGAATCCCCTCGCACCTCAAGGCGTTGTATGCCCATAGAAATGGCCATCCAAAGTCCATGCAGTAGAGCTTCATATTCGGCCGCGTTATTGAAGTCCGTATACATGATCTGTAATACGTAGCGGACTGTGTCCCTGTAGGGGATGTTAAGATGACACTAGCCCCTAGTCCGGCTAACCTTTTAGAGTCATCAAAGTACATCACCCAGTTGGAGTATGTGATGTACTCTTTAGGGAGTTCGGCTTCTGTCCATTCGGCGAAGAAGTCATTCAACACCTGAGATTTAATAGCTCGGCGTGGCTTGTATGTTATTTCAAATGGCAAGAGTTTGATAGGCCATTTGGCAATGCGGATGGTGGCATCTCGGTTGTTTATGATGTCGTTGAGTGGAACTTTGGAAGCCACCGTGATTGAGCACTCTTGAAAGTAATGCCGCAGCTTCCGAGATGCCATGTAGACCGCACAGGCTATCTTTTGATAGTGCGGGTATCGGGATTTGCATGGTGTAAGGACCGCCGATACATAATACACCGGTGTTTGAAGTGGGAATTTGTGTCCCTCTTCCTCTCACTCGACGACAAGCACAACACTCACCACATGGTGAGTTGCGGATATGTAGAGCAACATAGGCTCGCTGACGTTTGGTACGGCAAGGATTGGGTTGTTTGCTAACAAGGTTTTTATTTCTTCCAATCCGGCTATTGCCGCATCCGTCCACTCAAAGTGGTCGGTGTGTCGGAGCAGGCGATAAAGTGGTAGTGCCTTTTCTCCAAGTCTGGAGATGAAATGGCTCAATGCTGCCACGCACCCCGCGAGCTTTTGGACTTGTTTTAAGTCTGTTGGCGTTGCCAATTGTGTCAGGGCCCGAATTTTTGCTGGGTTTGCTTCAATTCCTCTGTTGGACACGATGAACCTGAGAAGTTTTCTGGCTGGGACGCCGAAGACATATTTTTCTGGATTGAGTCAGATATCGTATGTCCGGAGGTTGTCAAATGTGAGTCGCAGATCGTCCACCAACGATTCAACATGCTTAGTCTTGATGACAACGTCGTCCACATATGCCTCCACCGTCTTGCCAATTTATTTTTCCAGGAATGTTTGAATCATGCGTTGATAAGTGGCGCCGACGTTTTTGAGTCTGAAAGGCATAGTGTTGAAGCAGAAAGGCCTATACGGAGTAATGAATGTCGTTGCGGCCTGATCGGATTCTTTCATATTAATCTGATGGTATCCGGAGTATGCGTTGAGGAAACACGGTGAATCGTGTCCTGTAGTTGCATCAATAATTTGGTCAATGCAGGGCAGTGGGAAGGGGTCCTTAGGTCAGGCCTTGTTGAGGCCTTTGAAATCGACACAAAGGCGCCAGGATTTATCCTTCTTTGGCACCATGACCAGGTTTGGTGCCAATCCGGGTGTTTGATCTCTCTAATGAACCCGGCTTCAAGTAGTTTGGCTAGCTCCTCCCCCATAGCTTGTCGCCTGGATTCGGAAAATCGCCGCAGCGTTTGCTTGACTGGCTTGAACCCCTTTATTATGTTGAGGTTGTGTTCGGCCAGTCTGCGTGGGATTCCTGGCATATCCGAAGGATGCCAGGCAAAGATGTCCCAATTCTCGTGCAGGAAAGGTCTTAGAGTGGCGTCGACCATCGGATCTAGCTGTGCTCCAATGGCTGTTGTTTTATTAGGATCCCTCGGGTGAACTTGGAATTTGACTATTTCGTATGTTGGCTTGAAAGAAGTGGACTTAGGCCTTTTATCGAGGATTACATCGTCTCTATCCACTGTGGAGTGCTGAGTGGTAAGCTCCTTGGTAGCAAGGGCCTCGAATAATGCCTCGAGGGCCAAGGATGCGGTTTTTTTCCGGCGCAGAGTGCTATGTCTGGATCACTGGTGATAGTGATAACTCTGTTGGGCCCGGGCATTTTGAGCTTCATGTACACATAAAGGGGATGGCTTGAAAGCGTGTGAATGTGTCTCGCCCCAATAGGGCGTGATATCCGCTGTTGAAAGGTGCCACGTGGAAGATTAACTCTTCGGACCTGTAGTTCTCCGGCATGCCGAATACCACATCAAGTTTAATTTTCCCCGAGCATCGCGCTTATCGACTAGGGATAATGCCTCGAAAGGTTGTACTGCTTTGCTCGATGCGGATCTTGTATATTTGCATTTTGTCGAGCATGTCTTTGTAGATGAGGTTCAGTCCGCTGCCGCCGTCCATGAGCACTTTAGTAAGCTGAAAGCCGTCGATGATTGGGTTGAAGACCAAACCGGCTGGTGCGCGGACTGATCAAGCCCTTGGTTCGTCGTTGGTGGCGAAAGTTATCGCCGTATCGTTCCAAGGATTTACTGTGGCTATTTGGTTGATTTTGGTGAGGTCGCGGAGTGCCCTTTTATGCCAATTATTTGAAGAAAAGGTCTCAAAGACCATAAAGATGTTGAGATTGTCGTCCTCCAGAGAGTATTTCTCTGAGGTTGTATTTGTGAGGATAGCCTCACCACTCTTAGCCACTTGCCGGAGTACCCAACATGCCCGAAGGATGCGCGTTGGTTCGGCATTCAGCGTCGTGTGTATCTAACAGGGCTTGTCGAGCCATTCATCAAGGACAGTTCTATTCCCCGTTAAGGGCTTAATTTTCTTGTCCATAGGATGATGATCGGGTGCCCCGCGAGGGTGCATCCTTTTTGCCCGTCCGGTGGGTGGCTTAAAGGCGGGTGGTTCCCACCAGGCTATCTGGGCTTTCCAAGTGTTTTCCATTGCGCAATATTTTTGTACTATGTGCGCCAATTCTGCAAAGTGCAGTATGCGGCGTTGGTTGAGGGCATTGAGGATCCCCTCGTTCGTACAATTGCGGCAGAATACTGAAACCGCGTCGTCGTCGCAACAATCTTTGATCTTGTTTTTAACACGGAGGAATCTGGCCCAAAAGTGATGGACTATTTCCTGAGGTTGCTACCGTACGTACATTAGGTCGCATATGTCCGGAGGACCAGAATTTCTTAGGGAGTATTGCTTGTGGTGGGTGGGCGGGCTTAAATCTGAACCCTGACACACTGTGGAATCCGGAGATTGAAGATTTTTTGAGGTTACTAGCCCGGGATCTGGAGTGTCCTGAGAGTTTTTAGGATCAACGCCTGGTTCTATGTTTGGAGGACCGGAGGTCTCTTCCCGAAGATGGGTATCTGGCTCGCAAGGCTCAGAAATCCGAACATAGCTTGTTCTCAGCATAGGGGGAGAGGTATCCTTGGCTTGTTCCTCTACAACTGCCATCAGATGGGTGATCGGTGGGGACCTGATTTCCCTCTGACTGGGTTTAATCCCAATCCGATCATAGTCTATTGCGAACCCCATGGCGGTGATGTGATCTAGCAGTTCGTTCAAAGACGAAATATCTGCCGGATCCATCTTGTCGGAGTGTTCGAGGCCAATGCGGAGATGATTTTGGCAATTTGGGGGACCGCCTTTGGCTTAACGGCCGAGCAAGCACCCATGGTAAAACTGCCGAGCTGGAGGATCTGCCCAGGAACTATGGCCCTTGCAGAGGTGATTTTGTCATTGATGACAAGGCGAGCCATCGATCCTTTTGTTGTCGACACAGAGGAACTCTCAATGAAAGCACCAATGTCAGTGTCAAAACCAGCAGATCTCGGGTAGGGGGTCCCGAACTATGCGTCTGAGGATCAAAGGTAATAGGAGGCAGGGGACACGATGTTTACCCGGGTTCGGGCCCTCTTAATGGAGGTAATACCCTACTTCCTACTTGATTGACTTTGATGAGTACAGGGGTTACAAGAGTTGATCTACCTTGAGATCGTAATGGCTAAACACTAGATGTCTAGTATGTATGATTTGTCTTAGCCTGTACGGACTAAACCCTCTGGTTTATATAGACACCGGAGGGGGCTAGGGTTGTACAGAGTCGGTTTACAAAGAAAGGAAACTACACATCCGATCACCAAACTTGCCGTCTACACAAAGGAGAGTCCCATCCGGACACGGGGGAAGGCCTTCTATCTTGTATCTTCACGGCCCATCAGTCCGGCCCATGTCACATAGCCTGACCATCCGAGGACCCCTTAATCCCGGACTCCCTCAGTTGGCATCACCACTTGGTATAGATTCGTCCTTGATACGATTACCAGTGGAAATTTCTTGATGTGTCCCTCTCTTGATGCTTTCAATTCTATGGGAAATTTAGTAGGCTCACCACCCCTTATGGTTAATGACAACTTTGACTCTTGAGCATGTTATGGAAAGATTGAAGGAAATATGCCCTTGAGGCAATAATAAAGTTGTTATTTATATTTCCTTATATCATGATAAATGTTTATTATTCATGCTAGAATTGTATTAACCAGAAACTTAGTACATGTGTGAATACATAGGCAAACAAAGTGTCCCTAGTATGCCTCTAGTTGACTAGCTCATTAATCAAAGATTGTTAAGTTTCCTAGCCATAGACATGTGTTTTCATTTGATGAACGGGATCACATCATTAGAGAATGATGTGATGGACAAGACCCATCTGTTAGCTTAGCACTATGATCGTTTAGTTTATTGCTATTGCTTTCTTCATGACTTATACATGTTCCTTAGATATGAGATTATGCAACTCCCGAATACTGGAGGAACACCTTGTGTGCTATCAAATGTCACAATGTAACTGGGTGATTATAAAGATGCTCTACACGTGTCTCCGATGGTGTTTGTTGAGTTGGCATAGATCTAGATTAGGATTTGTCACTCTGTGTATCAGAGAGGTATCTCTGGGCCCTCTTGGTAATGCACATCACCATGAGCCTTGCAAGCAATGTGACCAATGAGTTAGTCACAGGATGATGCATTACGGAACGAGTAAAGAGACTTGCCGGTAACAATATTGAACTAGGTATGATGATACCGACGATCGAATCCTGGGCAAGTAACATAGCGATGACAAGGGAACAATGTATGTTGTTATGCGGTTTGCCCGATAAAGATCTTCGTAGAATATGTAGGAGCCAATATGAGCATCAAGGTTCCGCTATTGGTTTTTGACTGGAGATGTGTCTCGGTCATGTTTACATAGTTCTCGAATCCCTAGGATCCGCACGCTTAATGTTCGATGACGATATGTATTATGAGTTATGTGATTTGATGTACCGAAGGTTGTTCGGAGTCCCGAATGAGATCACGAACTTGACGAGGAGTCTCGAAATGATCGAGACATAAAGATTGATATATTGGAAGGTTATATTCAGACATCGGAATGGTTCCGAAGTGTATCGGGTATTTTCCGAAGTACCGGGAGGTTACCGGAACCCCCGAGGGATTAATGGGCCACAATGGGCCTTAGTGGAGAAGAGATAGGGCCGGCCAGAGGTGCCCCCTTGCCCAGTACGAATTGGACAAGGGGAAGGGGGGCACCCCCCTCCTTCCTTCTCTTCTCTCCTCTTTCCACTACTGGAATCAGGGATTTTGCCGTCAGCCAATTCTTTGCCTTCTGCTGGCAAACGGCAAAGAAGGTCTTTGCCCTCAGCTACCAAACAGCGGACGACAAAGAACTGGCAGACGGCAAAGAAGGTCTTTGCCATCTGTCGTTTCTTTGCCGTCTGCTAGCAGATGGCAAAGAATCTTTGCCATCTGCCAGCGGACAGCAAAGAGGTGCCAGTGGTTGCCTGTATCCACCCCCTCTGTGCCATCTTCTGGCGGATGGCAAAGATTCTTTGCCATCTGCTGGCGGACAGCAAAGAAGTGGGGCTATCTTTTTTTGCGGGTAAAAGAAAACTCGTTTCCCCCACCTCCTCTATCTCTATCCCCTCTCTCTCCACCTCCTCTATCTCTATCCCCTCGCGCGAGCAGCTACGACGGCCTCCCTCGACCCCGCGCCGCTACGCCACCTCGCCTCCACCCGCTGGTGCGTGCCGCCACCTCCCCACAAGCTCGCTGCCCCGCCATGGAAGACTCGTCGTCGGTCGCCCCGACCTCAAGATCCTCCACCGCCATGGGAGCCAAGCACCGAGCTCCTTTGCGCCCCACCCACGTCCCCGCGTCGCCTCCGTCTCCCCACGCCGCCTCGCGCCCGGATCCGGCCACGTGAGGTCCGGCCACTCAGGATCCAGCCTCCTCGCCGCACGGGCCTCCTCCTCGCCGGAGTGACGCCCCTTGCCGGAGCAGCGCCGGCCAAGACCATCGCCATTGTCGTCATCATTCAGGTGCTCTTCTGCTCGCTCTCGCCCGCCACCTCCTAGCCATCTGTTGTGTACATGTTCCTGATTCATTTATCATTTCACTACTGGATCAGCAAGTGGTGACATGTTCGATGTGCGCATAAATTGCTCTGACCTTGGCCACCTAACGAAGATGGAAGACATGGATGTGGTTATGGTTTGTTAATTTTAGCTATGTTCTTTGTTGCTAATTGATGGTCGGTGGAATAGACACGATCTGTAGTTGCTGCTCCTCTAGGTTGTGTCATTGGTGCTGGTTGGAGTGCTGCTCCTTCTCGTGTAGATCCTCCACCTCGTGCTCTCCTCCTCAAGTTGTCAGCCACCTTGTACTTGGTCTCTTTCGACCTGATGGAAAGATAATATGTTTTACATAGCAATGGGTGCAAGAGCTGGTGAATGCCATATTAGGGTCCATTAATCATTGGAGAGTCGGGATAAAACTAAAAAAATGAATGCCTGAAGGTGACTACTATCTGTTTAGTGGAGTAAACAAGTTCAGGTTCCTCAAGCGTAGTAGTGTGGGATGGGTTTGCTTAAGTGTGCTCAGGTTGATGATAGCTTGGTTTTTTGTTCTCCCAGTACGGAACCGCCCCTAGCCATTGTCGCGCTGCACTTGTGCTCTATTTCAGCGTCCCAGGTCATCTCTCTCTCTCTCTCTCACACACACACACAGATCCATTCCCCTTATTCTGCACTTTTCGTCAGCCTAGCAACTTCTGGTTTTGTACAATGAAGAATGTATGAGGGTGCAAAGAGATTTATTTTAGTACAAGCTAACTTTATCTATTTTAAGTCATCGTAGAGTGATCCATTAATCTGTGTTAAAAACAGAGAGAGAGAAGAGAGAGAGATACCCTTAATTACTTTCTTGCAAGAATGACCCGAGTTTGGTTTCTAAACCCTCAAGTCTATTCAGATTGCCCATTTCTTACAATACTAATTCAGCTAGACAGTGTAAATTTACCACAACAAATATAGGCTTTCTATACATTGATAACTAGGCTTAATTTGGTGCACTCGCTCAATTATGAAATTGTTCATATTGATATAGTATACAAGTGGTCTTTCTTTCAGATATTATAGAAGTTGCGCAAACACCCTATGTTGTTGCAGATATAGATAGATACCTCAAGAATACTGGAATGTAAATAGTATGGGAAAGGTAGAGCTCCTATTTTTTATTCTAGCTCCATGCCGTAGGTGAGGTAACCCCTTCTTCCCACATGTTCATGATAATCAAGTAACCCCCAGAATGAATTGTGATTCTGGTCAGTATCATTAAACATTGGTCATTTGCTTTATTTGTTAGTATTCTGTATGTGTTTCATTTGTCCTCATTTTTTGAATGTATTATCATGTAAATGATCCACATGGTATAAATAACTGAAATGGATGTGACAAACATCAAGAAATATCAGCAAACATTAGTTGCTTTTGGGTACAAATTTTTCTTTTTCTGGATTATCAGATTCCCTTTGGTGTTCATAATACTTAGTTGTATCTGGGTAGATTTTTTCAAGGATATGCTTTGCATGTGCTCTTCACTATGTAGCCTGTTTGATTGCCCTCAAGTTTAGAACCATATTTCACAACAAGCTATTCTCCTTGGAAACTGAACCATATTTTCACTTCTTGTGGATATGCCATGCAGACAAATGCTGAGTTAAAAGGTCATAACTTTACACTAATTTAAGATTGTCTTGATCTCAAGTGCTGGCTTCTACAGCATTGCATTTCACCAAGTGAAATGCTACATTTCTACTCCTAACCCATTCTCTCTTTCTTAGTGTTTTTGTTATGCAGGTTGGAAGAAAAGAAGAAGATCCAGAGAAGATCTTAGTAATAAGATAGTTTTTAGGAAAATAGGTATTTATTTTTAGGTCCTTTCTTGTAATTTCAGATATGGAGTGCTTGTCTTTAGTTTTTGTTTTGACTTTGTGAAACTTGGTACTATTGGTAACATGTGTTGGATATGTGTTCATGGATATGTGTTGGATATATATGTGTCCATGACTATTGGTAATATGTGTTGGATATGCTATATTGGTTCACACACACATCCAACACATAGATATGTGTGTGTGTTTGTGTGTGTGATTTTCTGTGAAAATGAATTGATATAAGAAAAAACAGGATTAAATGGGGCAATGTAGGCTCTTTGTGAGCAGTTTCATGAAGGGACCATAAACCTGGAAAGTATAAATGAGGGTTTCATCACACTAATTACAAAAGTCCCTTCGCCTGAGACCCTCAATGACTTTCGGCCTATCACACTACTAAATTGCTGTCTCAAAATAATCACTAAGATTTTGGCCAATCGCCTGCAAAAGATCATCCTCAAGCTGGTTCATCGCAATCAATACGGTTTCATCAAACGAAGAACTATACAAGACTGCCTTGCTTGGTCCTTCGAGTACATCCATCAGTGCCAAGTGTCCAAGAAGAAAATAGTTCTACTCAAACTTGATTTCGCCAAGGCATTCGACACAATTGAACATGCTGCTATGCTTGAGATTATGAAGCATATGGGATTCAATGACAAGTGGCTTTCGTGGATCAGTTCTATCTTTTCTTCTGGTAAATCTTCTGTGCTTCTAAACAGTGTTCCAGGTAGACAATTCCACTGCAAAAGTGGTGTTCGGCAAGGAGACCCCTTGTCCCCCTCCTATTTGTTATTGCAGCCGATCTCCTTCAAGCTGCCATTAATGACGCCTTCCGACAAGGGAAGATCCGCCTGCCCTTTGAAAGACAAGGACAGTTTGATTACCCTGTTATTCAATATGCGGATGACACAATAATTATCATGCCAGCATGTCTAGCTCAAGCACATACTATGAAAGGGATCCTTAATGATTTCACCACTTCCATTGGTCTTAAGATAAATTTCCATAAGTCCACACTCATACCGATGAATTGTGATGACACCCTTACAAATGAACTTGCTGACATCTTTGAATGCAAAGTTGGCACTATGCCTTTCACTTACCTAGGCCTTCCCTTGGGGACTGGTAAACCCTCTGTCCAAGACCTAATGCCGATGGTATGCTCTGTGGAAAGAAGATTATCCTCTACTCTATCTATGATGTCGTATGGGGCCAAACTTTCACTGCTAAACACTGTCATCACCTCGCTCATCATCTTTGCTCTATGCACACTCAAATTTTCTCCAAAAATCTTGGAATTACTGGATAAGCTTCGGCGGAAATGTCTTTGGACAAAAAAGACGGAGCAGGGGGAGAAATGCAACTCTTTGGTTGCTTGGGATAGGATTTGTCGCCCAAAAGAAAGTGGAGGCCTCGGGATCATCAATTTAAAAATTCAAAGTGACGCTCTTCTCCTTAAATATTTGCACAAATTCTATAATCAGCATGACCTCCCCTGGGTTAATCTCATTTGGTCTACATACTACACAGACAAGATTCCGCATGCTTCTGATCCATGTGGCTCTTTTTGGTGGAGGGATGTCCTCAAACTAACTCCAATCTATCGTGGCATCTCCAAAGTTGAGGTTAACCGTGGTGATAAAGTGCTCATGTGGAAACACCTCTGGCTTGATCAGCCCCTAGCAGACTCACACCCGCGGGCCTTTTCGTTTGCCAAGAATGAGGATGTCTCAGTTCAAAATTTTCTGCGTATCTCTTCCTTAGATGAGGCGTTTCAACTACCCCTCTCCATTGAGGCCCATGCAGAAGTTCGCGACATCCAGCGCCTTGTGGCCCATATTGTCTTAAATGATGACCCGACCACTAGAGACTTCTGGTCTTATTCCCGGGGCTCTACAGAATATACTGCATGAAGGTTTTATAAGTTCTGCTTCAGGGATGTCAAAGCACACAAGACATACCATTGGCTGTGGAAATCCAAGGTTACAATCAAGATAAAATTTTTCGGTTGGCTTCTCCTCTCAGATCACCTCAATACAAGAGAAATGCTCAAGAGAAGACACTATAATGTGGGAGATGATCTAACCTGCCTCCTTTGCGGGCAAACAGAAGAAGATGTGGACCACATGATCCTGAACTGCCCGTTCAGCAGGTACTGTTGGTCAAAACTTGGGATGAACCGTGAACATCATACCACATGGCTGACTTGGTTGGAAACAACCAAACGCAATTGGCACAAACCCATGTTCATGGAGGCCTTTCTACAAGCATCTTGGAGTATATGGAAGGAGAGGAATGACAAGCTTTTCAGAAATATCAGCCCCTCCTACAATTCCTGGCTAGCTAGATTCAAAACAGATTTTGGCTTACTTCAGTATAGAGTGAAAGATAACATGAAGGATTTCATCTTCCTACTCCTAGAATCCCTACCTTCTGACTAGTTTTGCTTTCTAGTCTTTTCTCCCCCCAAAACCACAAAGTGGTAAGGGGTGCCCTATGTATATCTCTTGTACAATGTACTATGTAAATTTGAAAAGTAATATATCACAGTGGGAGCCTCTCCCACTGTCACAGGTTTCAAAAAAAAATGTAGGCTCTTTGCCATCTGCGAGCAGACGGCAAAGAGCCTGCAGCCTTTGCCGTCTGCCAGTAGATGGCAAAGTGCCATGCTCGGCAAAGGCCTTTGTATCTTTGCCATCCGCCAGCAGATGGCAAAGTGCCCTTTGCGTAGCTCGTTCAGCCGGATGTTTTGCCATCTGCTGGCTGACGGCAAAAGCCTTTGCCGTCCGCAAGGCATGCCTTTGCCGTTAGCCATGGCAGATGGCAAAGTTCTTGATTCCTGTAGTGTTCCCTTCTTCTCCTTCTTAGACTAGGAAGGGGGAAACCTACTCCTACTAGGAGTAGGATGCCTCCCCCCTTGGCGCGCCCCTTGTGGCCGGCCGGCCTCCTCCTCCCCTCCTTTATATACAGGGGAGGGGCACCCCATAGACACACAAGTTGATCTTTAGCCGTGTGTGGTGCTCCCCTCCATAGTTTTCCACCTCGGTCATATTGTCGTCGTGCTTAGGCGCAGCCCTGCGTTGGTAACTTCATCATCACCGTCAACACGCCGTCGTGCTGATGAAGCTCACCCTTGGCCTCAGTTGGATCAAGAGTACGAGGGACGTCACTGAGCTGAACGTGTGCAGATCGTGGAGGTGCCGTGCGTTCAGTACTTGATCGGTTGGATCGTGAAGACGTTCGACTACATCAACCACGTTACTTAACGCTTCCGCTTTCGGTCTACGAGGGTACGTAGACACACTCTCCCCTCTTGTTGCTATGCATCTCCTAGTAGATCTTGCGTGATCATAGGATTTTTTTTTTGAAATACTGCGTTCCCCAGCAGTGGCATCAGAGCCAGGTCTATGCGTAGATGTTATATGCACGAGTAGAACACAAAGAGTTGTGGCCGATAATAGTCATACTGCTTACCATCATGTCATACTTTGATTCGTCGGTACTGTTGGATGAAGCGGCCCATACAGACATTACATGACCGCGTTCATGAGACTGGTTCTACCAACGTGCTTCGCACACAGGTGGCTAGTGGGTGTCTGTTTCTCCAGCTTTAGTTGAATCGAGTGTGACTATGCTCGGTCCTTGTTGAAGGTTAAAATAGCACACTTGATGAAAAATCAGTGTGGTCTTGATGCGTAGGTAAGAACGGTTCTTGCTAGAAGCCCGTGGCAGCCATGTAAAACTTGCAACAACAAAGTAGAGGCCATCTAACTTGTTTTTGCAGGGCTTGCTGTGATGTGATTTGGTCAAGACGTGATGATATATAAATTTTTGTATGAGATGATCATGTTTCGTAACAGTTATCGGCAACTGGCAGGAGCCATATGGTTGTCGCTTTATTGTATGAAATGCAATCGCCATGTAATTGCTTTACTTTATCACTAAGCGGTAGCGATAGTTGTATAAGCAATAGTTGGCGAGGCGACAACGATTCTTCGATAGAGATCAAGGTGTCAAGCCAGTGACGATGGTGATCATGACGGTGCTTTGGAGATGGAGATCAAAGGCACATGATGATGATGGCCATATCATATCACTTATATTGATTGCATGTGATGTTATCCTTTACGCATCTTATTTTGCTTAGTTCAGCAGTAGCATTATAAGATGTTCTCTCACTAAATTTCAAGGTATAAGTGTTCTCCCTGAGTATGCACCATTGCTATAGTTCGTCGTGTCGAGACACCACATGATGATTGGGTGTGATAAGCTCTACATTCACATAGAACGGGTGCAAGCCAATTTTGCACACGCAAAAATACTTGGGTTAAACTTGACGAGCTTAGCATATGCAGATATGGCCTCGGAACACTGAGACCGAAAGGTGGAGTGTGAATCATATACTAGATATGATCAACATAGTGATGTTCACCATTGAAAACTACTCCATCTGACGTGATGATCATACATGGTTTAGTTGATATGGATCACGTGATCACTCAGATGATTAGAGGGATGTCTATCTAATGGGGAGTTCTTAAGTAATATGATTAATTGAACTTAAATTTATCATGAACTTAGTCTTGATAGTATTTGCATATCTATGTTGTAGATCAATTGCTCGCGTATAGCTTCCTTGTCTTATTTATGATATGTTCCTAGAGAAAACTATGTTGAAAGATGTTAGTAGCAATGATGCGGACTAGCTCCGTGATCTGAAGATTATCCTCATTGCTGCATAGAAAAATTATGTCCTTGATGCACCACTAGGTGACGGACCTATTACAGGAGCAGAGGCAAACGTTATGAACGTTTGGCAAGCTCGGTATGCTGACTACTTGATAGTTTAGTGTGCCATGCTTTACGACTTAGAACCGGGACTTCAAAAACATTTTGAACGCCATGGAGCATATAAGATGTTCCAAGAGTTGAAATTAGTATTCAGACTCATGCTCGTGTTGAGAGTTATGAGACCTCTTACAGTACTTTGCCTACAAGATGGAGGAGAATAGCTCAACCAGTGAGCATGTGCTTAGATTGTCTGGGTACTACAATTGCCTGGATCAAGTGGGAGTTAATCTTCCAGATAAGATAGTGATTGACAGAGTTCTCTAGTAACAATCACCAAGTTACTGGAACTTAGTGATGGACTATAATATGCAAGGGATGACGTAAAATGATTCCCGAGCTCTTCGCGATGCTGAAATCGGTGAAGGTAGAAATCAAGAAAAGCATCAAGTGTTGATGGTTGACAAGACCACTAGTTTGAAGTAAAACGGCAAGGGAAAGAAAGGGAACTTCAAGAAGAATGGCAAGCAAGTTTCCAATCCCACGAAGAAGCCCAAAGCTAGACCCAAGCCTGAAACTGAGTGCTTCTACTACAAAGGAAATGGTCACTGGAAGCGGAACTGCCCCAAATACTTGGCGGATAAGAAGGATGGCAAAGTGAACAAAAGTATATATGATATACATGTTATTGATGTGTACTTTACTGGTGTTCATAGTAGCCCTTGGGTATTTGATACTGGTTCAGTTGCTATGATTAGTAACTTGAAATAGGAGTTACAAAATGAATACAGACTAGTTGAGGGCGAGGTGATGATGTGTGTTGGAAGTAATTCCAAGGTTCATAAGATCACCAACGCACACTCCCTTTACCTTCGGGATTAGTGTTGAACCTAAAATAAATGTTATTTGGTGTTTGTGTTGAGCATAATATGATTGGATCATGTTTATTGCAATATGGTTATTTATTTAAGTCAAATAATAATTGTTATTCTGTTTACATGAATAAAACCTTCTATGGTCATACACCCAAGGTGAATGGTTTATTGAATCTCGATCATAGTAATACACATATTCATAATATTGATGCCAAAAGATGCAAAGTTGATAATTATACTGCAATATACTAGTGGCACTGCCGTTTAGGTCATATTGGTGTAAAGCGCATGAAGAAACTCCATGTAGACGGACTTTTGGAATCACTCGATTATGAATCATTTGATGATTGCGAACCATGCCTCATGGGCAAGATGACTAAGACTCCATTCTCCGGAACAATGGAGCGAACCACTGACTTATTGGAAATCATACATACTGATGTATGCGATCCGATGAGTGTTCAGGCTCGCGGCGGGTATCGTTATTTTCTGACCTTCACAGATGAGTTAAGCAGATATGGGTATATCTACTTAATGAAACACAAGTCTGAAACATTTGAAAAGTTCAAAGAAATTCAGAGTGAAGTTAAGAATCATCGTAACAAGAAAATAAAGTTTCTATGATCTGATCGCAGAGGCAAATATTTGAGTTACGAGTTTGGCCTTCATTTAAAAACAATGTGGAATAAGTTTCACAACTCATGCAACCTGGAACACCATAGAGTAATGGTGTGTCCGAACGTCGTAACCGTACTTTATTAGATATGGTGTGATCTATGATGTCTCTTACCAATTTACCACTATCGTTTCGGGGTTATGCATTAGAGACAGTTGCATTCACGTTAAATAGGGCACCGTCTAAAATTCTGTTGAGACAACACCGTATGAACTATGGTTTAGCAAGAAACCTAAGATGTCGTTTCTTAAAGTTTGGGGTTGCGATGCTTATGTGAAAAAGTTTCAGCCTGATAAGCTCAAATCCAAATCGAAGAAGTGCGTCTTCATAGGATACCCAAAAGAAACTGTTTGGTACACCTTCTATCATAGATCCGAAGGCAAGATCTTTGTTCCTAAGAGTGGATCCTTTCCAGAGAAGGAGTTTATCTCAAAAGAAGTGAGTGGGAGGAAAGTATAACTTGATGAGGTAATTGTACCTTCTCTCAAATTGGAAAGTAGCTCATCACTGAAATCAGTTGCAGTGATGCCTACACCAATTAGTGAGGAAGTTAATGATAATGATCATGAAACTTCAGATCAAGTTACTACCGAACCTTGTAGGTCAACCAGAGTACATTCCACACCAATGTGGTACGTTAATCCTGTTCTGGAAGTCATGTTACTAGACCATGATGAACCTACGAACTATGAGGAAGCGATGATGAGCCCAGATTCCGTGAGATGGGATCCATGTATGGGAACAAAGTATGGACTTTGATTGACTTGCCCGTTGATCGGTGAGCCATTCAGAATAAATGGATCTTCAAGAGGAAGACGGCCGCTGTTAGTAGTGTTACTATCTACAAAGCTCGAATTGTCGAAAAAAGTTTTCGACAAGTTCAAGGTGTTGACTACGATAATATTTTCTCACTCGTATCGATGCTTAAGTTTGTCCGAATCAAGTTAGCAATTGCCACATTTTATGAAATTTGGCAAATGGATGTCAAAACTACATTCCTTAATGTATTTTTGTATATGATGTAATAAGAAGGTTTTGTCAAACCTAAAGGTTCTAACAAAGTGTGCAAGCTCCAGCGATCCATCTATGGACTGGTGCAAGCATCTCGGAGTTGGAATATACGCTTTGATAGTGTGATCAAAGCATATGGTTTTATACAGACTTTTGGTGAAGCCTGTATTTACAAGAAAGTGAGTGGGAGCACTGTAGCCTTTCTGATAAGTATATGTGAATGCCATATTGTTGATCAGAAATGATGTAGAATTTTCTGGAAAGCATAAAGGAGTGTTTGAAAGGAGTTTTTCAATGAAAGACCTCGGTGAAGCTGCTTACATATTGGGCATCAAGATCTATAGAGATAGATCAAGACGCTTGATAAATTTTTCAATGAGTACATACCTTGACAAGTTTTTGAAGTAGTTCAAAATAGAACAGTCAAATAAGGAGTTCTTGCCTGTGTTGCAAGGTGTGAAGTTGAGTAAAGACTCAAAACCCGACCACGGCAGAAAATAGAAAGAGAATGTAAAGTCATTCCCTATGCCTCAGTCATAGGTTCTATAAAGTATGCTATGCTGTGTACCGGACCTATTGTATACCTTAGCATAATTTTGGTAAGGGAGTACAATAATGATCTAGGAGTATATCACTGGACATCGGTCAAAATTATCCTCAGAGGACCAAGGAAATATTTCTCGGTTATGGAGGTCATAAAAGAGTTCGTTGTATAGAGTTATGTCGATGCAAGCTTTTGACACCGATATAGATGACTCTAACTCTCGATCTAGATATATATTGAAAGTGGGAGCAATTAGCTAGAGTAGCTCCGTGCAGAGTATTGTAGACATAGAAATTTGCAAAATATATATGTAACATCCCAATTTTCAATTTGGATGGTTAACCATTAGGTCATCATATGCATCCATGATTCTTGCATTTTGAATTGGTTTTATTTGGACATTTTGATCCTAGAGACCTTAAGCAACTCAAGGACCATTTGAGAGAGATGGAGGTTTTCATAAAAATTCCATTTTTGAATTTTCAAAAATTGGTAAATTGGATCAAGTGATTTTTATTTGAAATCATTTTTCCAATTATTTTCAAAATAAATAAAATAATGAGAGAAGATAATATGAGTTCTTCAAAACACAGGACATAATGGAAATTTAATTTTTAAAAAATATATTTATTTGTTTGAATTTTTATTTGATATTTTGTTTGGTTAAATTAGGGGAAAATTGCATTTTAGCCCAGAAAGATGTTCACGTTGTCCTAAATATTAGGAGAGGACCGTGAAAATTATTTTTGGGATTTTAGGATTTTTATTAATTTTTATTTTGGATTTTTTTTCTCTGCGGCAGAATTATTTTTTTGAAAAACAACTCTTCGGACCGACTGAGCCGAAGCCCAGCCGGCCCAGGTCGCCGCCGCCTCGTCCTCGTCCCCGGGACGGAGTCCCGCCGCCCGACGTCGCCGCCGCTCGAGTCCGAGTCGGACTCCGCCTCCTCGCTGTCTTGCCCCTGCCCCAAGCACCCCCGACCTCTTTATATAGGGCCGAGGCCCGGCCCCCTCTCCCCCATCAAATCGCCACCGCCCGCGCCGCACCACCGCCTGAGTCACCCCGCCGTCAGAGCCGCTCGCTGCCGCCTTCCGCGCCGCAGCACGCCTGTGGCGACGCTGCCTCCCCCCGCCCGCGCTGCCGCTAGCCATCGCCGGAGCCGCCGTCCCATCTCACCGGAGCACCGCGTCGCCGCCACCGGCGATCTCTGTCTAGGAGTTGCAACTAGTTTCTGGTGTTAGTAGGTTGTGTTAGTAGTCTACCAAGTGGCACCCGGTATAGGTGGTCTTGGGACAGACTAGGCACCATGGCACGGTATACCAAGCATAGATCCATCCATCGAGGTGGGCTTGGGAACCCTGCACACATCGTTTGGGGACGTGAGTGACACCCCGACCAGATCTCCTTGCGGATGGAACCCGAATAGGCGATAAACCCGGACTAGAGACTTGCGTGGTTAGTCAGGTCGTGGCCGACTCCCTTGCCAGGCTTCCGCTTATAGGTTACCGAGATACATGACGTGTACATGGTGGTAAGTGGCGAGAGCGTGTGTGAAGAAGTACACCCCTGCAGGGTTAACATCATCTATTCGAATAGCCGCATCCATGGTAAAGGACTTCTGGGTTGCCTGTACAGTTCATAGACAAGTGAAAGTGGATACTCTAAAATGCGCAAGATAAGCGTGAGTGCTATGGATGGCGTTCTCGTAGGGAGACGGGAGCAGATCCATAGTGGTGTATTGATATGGTGAATATGTGGACTCGTGTGTGACACCTCAAAAGAGTTACTTGCAGTCGTAGTTCAGGATAGCCACTGAGTCAAAGCTGGCTTGCTGTTGTTAAACTCCACCACCCCCTTTGTTGATACTGATGCATATGTAGATAGTTCTGATGTAAGTTTTGCTGGGTACATTTGTACTCAGGTTTGCTTAATTTATGTTTTTGCAGAGAGAGTTCAGTCTCACTAGTAGTATCGCGTGGACTTCGACGTTTAGCTTGTTACCTCAGCTACGATCTTGTACCCTTGGGAGGGTCTTGTAGATAGTCAGGCTTCTCAACCTTTTTCATTTGTAGTTGTCTATACTCAGACATGTTTATGCTTCCGCTTGTTGCTTGTATGCTCTGTATGTTGGGTCATGAGACCCATGTTTGTAATACTTGGCTCCTCGAAGCCTAATGAATAAATACTTTCAGTTGTAGAGTTTTGTTGTGATGCCATGTTGTATTTGCACATATCGATCATATTGTGTGTATGATTTGAAATGCTTGGTATGTGTGGGATCTGACAACCTAGTTGTTTATCATCGGTAGCTTCTCTTACTGGGAAATGTCTCCTAGTGCTTCCATTGAGCCATGCTAGCTTGCTACTGCTCTAGAACACTTAGGCTGGCCGGCATGTGTCCTTCTTTGTTCATGTGTCTGTCCCTTCGGGGAAATGTCACACGGTGTCTACCGGAGTCCTGTTAGCCTGCTACAGCCAAATTCTCTGGAGTCCTGTTAGCCCATCTGCTACAGCCCGGATTCACTCGCTGATGACTGACACGTTCATTGCTGGGTCATGTATGCATGTCCCTGTAAGTTAGTGCTAGTTTGGGTATATGACTAGTCATGTCGGCCCGGGTTCTTTGTCATATGGATGCTAGTGACACTATCATATACGTGAGCCAAAAGGCGTAAAACGGTCCCGGGCTAGGTAAGGTGGCACCCATGGGAATACTGTGCGTGAGGCCGCAAAGTGATATGATGTGTTACTGCTAGATCGGTGTGACTTAGGATCGGGGTCCTGACAGCTTTGGTATGAGAGCTTGATTGCCTGTAGGATTACCAAGCCAAACTGGTCGAAGTCGAGTCTAGAAATGCTTTAGTTATATAAGGGAATTGATTGTGGAAGGGAACGTAAGGCTCTTTTTACTCCTTTACCTTATGCCCTTCCGATCCGGGTCATCCTATCTTTCCTACGGGGTTTAGAAACTAGGCTTTCTCTTCTTTCTATCAGGATCACGTGTTACTAATCCGTAGACTCTTAGGATTGATGGATTCAATTCTCAGTTCAGTTTCTACTAGTTTCGTATGTTCATAGTTGGCCTCAGAACCTTGATATTGTGATGTAGAGTGGTCATGCCACTATTTTGCAGGATGTCTCAAATCTTTTTGGGCATTTACAAGCCATTATGTTGTCCGAGTCATCCCAGGTTTTGAAATAGTCTGATGCATTTTCAACTCCCTTCTTTCCGTTCCCGATGTTTCTTTGGGCTAGTTTAACCACACTAATCGGTGAGTTGAGGTACTCTGTTGCCTCGACATATATGTTGGAGCTATTATTATGACCCTAGGTGTCTTAGAGGATCACCTAGTAATCTAGCCATGTTTTGTGTTCCCGGTGTGATGATTCCGGCCATCATTCTCGAAAGCATTCCGTGATGCCATTTAGTAGTAGGTATTCTACTCCTGGGTTCTTGACCCGAGATTCACCCTACTTACTTCATGTTGATAGTGTTACTAGTTCCTTTAGGATATTAGTAACCTTTGCGATAGTCCTCGAAGTCTGTGGTATTTCCTTCTTCCAAATACCATGAACTGCTTATGGAAGAAGTTCTTTTGAACCAAAAGATCACAACAAGAGTGCTCTTGATGAGTTATACATTCTATATTGTGACTCTGCCAATTCTACCTCTCCGCATGTATTATCCGAAAGAAACCTGTTGAACTTGGTTCGACATACGAATCTATGCATCCACAACTCAGAAAATCATATGTTCCATTGAGTTGTCCCTCTTTAGTTGTTTTCTGACCTTCATCTATCAATTGATATTCAAGAGTATGCGTGCATTCGTTCATCGTTTCCTTTACCCTTGCGTTCCGTCAAGCCATTCTATCCCGGAATGATTAGGAGAAACAAACACCAGCACCTCATCCATATCGAGGATTGGGTCAAAGTAGTTGTATTCCACAAATCAAAATGCCAATCCAGCTTTTGTTCGGTTCTACCCTGGAGTATTACCCCCTTTTATGTCAGGATTGTCATGAGAATTGCACCATATCTTATGAATTCTTGATGCAGTGATACTTCTTGCCATCATTGTTCATTCCTCGGTTCTCATGTTATTGTAACCGGAATGCCGACAAGTGAATTGTGATGTGTGAAATCAATACTCCTAGCAAATCTATTGCTTAGTAGTTAATGGACAACATTCCCATTCCTAGCATGTTGGCTATTGAATCATCATCCTAAGATTGATCGTGCTACCTGGTCCATATTTCGGGTGCACACTTCGATCAATGAGTTAGGATTGTGCCAATCCCTCGCTTATTTGATCATATCGCCTTGCCCTGAAAAGCAGGGTTATTCTAAGCTTAATAACATATCGGTGGTTCGTGATTTTTTGAATATCCTCTCGGAAGTATCACCAGGTTGACCCTTACCATTATGTTGAGCTTGCGATCAAGTTAGTTTTCTTATAAACCACCCCTTCTCCAAGAATTGGTGTTGGATATCCCTGAGGTAGTTGGTTGAGCTAGACAACAACTTGGAGAGTTGGAAGATAAAAGCTTTGCCTAACTTATTTCATTTCAAGGGGATATCTCTCTGTGTGTGTGTGTGTGTGTTGAAGAAAGATGATATCTTCATTGATTGGTCCTCGTGATCAGTTGTTGGATCTACTGTCTTGTCCAAACTTTGATTTGAGTGTGGGCTATTCCCAAATCAAATCAGAACCAACGAAGTTCATAATGTTTTCTTACCATGGTTGTTTCCTCGAGCATACACCATTATATATTTTGGGTCTGACCAATGATATCAGCTAGTTCACATAATTGTGGGATTCCATTTATATGGAAACATAGATGAATTGTTGTTAGGCCCATTGACCACATTTTCATCTTTTCCATGATTCATGTTGAACATCTAAGTTAGTGTTGGAAACTTTTGAAAGCATTTTCTTCGTCCTAGCTCATGAAGTTTATGTTCGGATGAAAGAAGTGACTTCCTCTAATTCACGTGCATTTGATGCAAGTTGCCGCCGTGAATTCGAGAAAGCATGTTTTTGCCTCCTCTGGAATCATCCCAAGTCAGTCATGCAGGTGCGAAGTATACTATGGTTTGAGAGATTAGATACCTCCATTCTATATGTGTTCCTAGCACACCAAGCCACTGATTGATTTGTTCAAAGAAAAGAAGTTCAAGTGCTAATCCTGAAGGGCCCAGATGGACATGCACAAGACTTCGTTATCTTCAATGATGGTTCCCAACCAGAACTCGGTAGTGTTTTATTGTAAGACTACTATGTGGTCATGCTTGTTTGGACAACGTGTTCACATATATGTAGCAGAACCAACTCATGTTTTGGAGCTTGCTATCGTAGTTCATTTCCCGAGAATCTCACAACGTCATCTTGTCGGTTTGTGTTGCAACCTTTCCTTTTCAGACATGCCATCTGAAATATCCTGCTACCAACCAGATCTGAATCTTAGCCAGATATGATGGTTGGGACATTCCCAAGAATTATAATATTGGTCTCCTGAACCGTTAAGTGGATGTCATGGCCAACACACTTATCCGGGCGATCTCTTATTGTAGTATCTTGAGTCAACAATTTGGTCATTCTTCCATAAGGAGTTGGTATGACTTAGTCCATAAGTTGTTCCTTATGGGTTCTTTGAGCTCCCGAAGTCAGACCTTTACTTGATGTTCCAGATACCAAATGGTATTGGGTTAAGCTGGTACATCAAGGAGAACATTAGAAGCGGAGTGCTAAATGTCTCTCGGTCGATCATTCATATTTCGTTTCCTTGGCATTGCTAAGGTGAAATCCGAGAAAGTGTTGCCTTCCTTTGCATCTGCACCGTCCATCACTATTCATCATGGTAGTACGATGTGTTGCCAGGATCCTCGGCATAGATGTTGGTAAGACCCTAATGAATATGGAAATGCTCAAGTTCTTGAGAGCATGCTCAGACACTAGGTTATATCCTCGGTATCAATTGGAATGTGCCTTCCGTTTGCCGAGTTGTCTTATAACTCTAGTTTCCTTTCCAAACTAAGTATGCCATTCTTTCAAATTCCTTCAAACGATCAACTGTGAATTGCCTCAGGATGGTATGAAGAGTTCCAAAGATCTATGCATCAAAAGTAATTCTTTTTGCCACTTAAGGGAATAATTCTACGAGTCACCTTCCCTAAGGTGTCACGTTATGGAATCATGGCAATTATCTCCTTGCTACTTTGAAACCATGCACCATCTTACTCAAGCGTGGAATCGTTGCCTACCAACTTGAACCTTCGTCATCTACTTTTCCATCACCCCTGATGTGTGTTATGTGTCTCTTCCCAAGAGATGTTATTATGTATCATTCCATGAATTGATCGTGAGTTGCTCGATGTTCGAGAAGATCGAATCCTGTAGAGTTTATTTCTGTCGTCGTGTTGGATGAAGATCTCGAAAGCAAAGATGTCAAGATCAAGATGATGATCGAATCAACATTCTTATGAAGTGCAATTTGGATCATGAAGATCGTGTTAGCATTGTATCCCCTTTTGTCTTCTTACCTCACATCTTGAATCCCGGGATGAGATTATTGTTTAGTGGGGGTGAGTTGTCACAGCCCTAGAATTTGATTGCAAATAGTTGCACAAGCATCCATGCATCATGTCTAAAGTTCTTTGAAAGTTGAAATGGGGATTTGTTGAAACCCTAGCACCAAATGAATTCAACTAGGTTCAATAAATATATTTTCAATGAATCCAAATGCCCTTTAGAAAAGTTCATGATTTTTGATAAAGGTGAAAACCTCTGCCAAAAATGATGCACATATTTCTAGGCCATTCTAGATTTTTGAACTAAATCTTATTGTATTTGACTTTGGGCATTTAAACACTATAAATAATTTAAATGTTCAAATAATGTTGGAACTATTTTTGGGCCACTGAAATAATCCAGAAAGTGTCCATGAATATTTTCAGGATTTTAGGAAATGCCTTGGTATTTTTCCTAAGCTCAAAACTACAGCAGAAAACTAGAAAACAGAAACAAAAGTAGAAAGACAGAGAGAGAAAGAAACCCACCCGGGCCTTTTTACCTTGAAAGCCTGACGGCCCAGCCCACTTACCTCCTCGCTCGTCATCTTCCTCCTGCTAGTAGGCAGGAGCGAACACGCGCGCGCACCCGCGGAGCCCTCCACCTCCTGCTTCACGCTGGAGGCCACTCCTTCGTCCTAATCCGCGTTAGGAGACGCCTGAGGCCCCCCTCTCACGTTCCCCTTACTAACTGATTTCTCCCTCGCCCTCTAGCCCCTCCTCTGAGCGCCACCGAGAGCTTCCGTCCGCCGCCATGCCTCGCCCGCGTGGCCACCGACGACGAAACGACGCGCCACCGTGCTTCCGAGATCGTACGTATCATGATGCACCTCCTCATCACACCAAGAAAGTCCGGAGGCCCTCCAGCGTCTCCATCGTCATCTTCCTCACCACCTCGGCTACCGGACGCCGTCGTCGAATTCGCCTGCCACAGAGCGTCCCCGACCTCTTCTTCACCCTCATTCGAACCTATGTGAGCTTACGACCATTTCCCCTCTACCCCCTGCTTGCTCCCTTTCCATAGTCGCTGCCCCGCAAGCACCGAGCGCCGCCCTCCGCCATGGCCAATGCTCTGCTTGATGTCGAGCTCGTCCCGCCTTGCACCGCTGCCCATCGTGCTCCGGGTGTTCCACTGATGATGCCCCCGTTCCGTTGGATCGCTAGCAACTCACAGCCCCGTGCCCGAGCACCACCGCGACACGGCCGCCGCTTCGCTCGTCGCTGCCGTTGCTAGACCCCACGCCGGCGGCTCCAACGACCACCACTAGATGGGCAACACTGTGGGCGTCCCAGCGAACCCACCCGCACGACCAACCATGGCCGGAAATGGCCGGCCGGCGATCGCCGCCGTGCACTGCTTAGCATCGGCGATTAGTCGTCGGTTAACCCATCATTAGCTGCCTAACCATCTTGGTAGCCACCCCTTGACCCACTGACAACAGGGCCCCACACATTTTATTAATCGGCTAACGAAATTGGTTAGAGTTAATCAGATTCCAGTGGTCCTACACGTCAGCATTGACCTTGCTGATGTGGCGTTTGATTGGGCCCACCTGTCTATGACTGGAGCCAGCATGGTGAGACTGACCTATGGGACCCACTGGTCAGGTTTGACCTGGATTGGCCCTATTGACCAGCTGACATCACCGTGACGTAATGATGACATCATAAACGTTTTTTGGATTTTAAATAAATCTAAATGATTTATTTATTTTCAGAAAATGTCCTAAACTTCTAAAAATCATAGAAAATAAACCATAACTCCAAATGAAATAATTTATATATGAAAAATTATCAGAAAAATCCAATCCATTGGTACTGGTTTCATGCATGTTAGAACAACTTTTGGCTACTGTTTAGGACAAATCAAATGAATGTCATTAAATAACCATATGTGGAGTTTGAATTTGAACCTTGGGTTCAAACCAACTACACTTAATTGTGTTGCTAGTTGCATTAGGCCAAATCACATCATATTGCCATGTCATAATCATGCATCACAATTGTTGCATTGCATTGATTGTGTTCTTCCTTGTTTGTCGGTATTTGTCCCCTCTCAGTAGAAGTTGATCCGACGATGTGATCGATGACACCGATGAAGAGCTATACTATCTTCAGAAGTGCCAGGCAAGCAAAACCCCCTTGTTCATTCCGATACAATCCCACTCTCTCGCTTCTACTCTCTTTTACTGCATTAGGACAACAACGATTCAACTGTTACATGCTGCGGTAGTTGAACCCCTTTCCTCTGCATGACCTGTCATTGCCATAGTAAATAGATGAAATCCACTAGCATGAATAGTAGTCGTTTGAGCCCTGATGTGCCTACTCATTCATGATTGTTGTCATGCATGCTATTGCTTAGAGTTGAGTCGGGTGTGATTCATGGAGGATGAATCGAAATGTGGTGAACATTTCCTACTATTGAGAGCTAAGTGTGTGAACACGATTTGGTAAAGGTAGCGGTGGGAGGCCATGTATGGTGGGTTGTCTCATTGAAACCGTCCTCAGGAACTGAGTTCTGTGTTTGTGATCCATGAACAGTTACTACCACGCATTGGAATGCTTAAGTGCCCCTCTCGACTTATTAATCAACCCGATCTCTGTCCAGGAGTTGCGACTAGTTTCTGGTGTTTGTAGGTTGTGTTAGTAGTCTACCAAGTGGCACCCGGTACATGTGGGCTTGGGACAGACTAGGCACCGTGGCACGGTGTACCAAGCGTAGATCCATCCGTCGAGGTGGGCTTGGGAACCCTGCACACATCGTTTGGGGCCGTGAGCGACACCCGGCCGGATCTCCGTCAGGACCCCGATCCTAAGTCACACTGATCTAGCATGTAACATATCATATCATTTTGCAGCCTCACGCACGGTATTCCCACGAGTACCACCTTACCTGGCCCGGGACCGTTTGTGCCTTTTGGCTCATGTATATGATAGTGTCGCTAGCATCCATATGACAGAGAACCCGGTCCGACATGACTAGTCGTGAACCCAAAGTGGCGCTAACTTACGGGGACAGGCATACATGAACCAGCATCGAACGTGTCGGTCATCAGCGTGTGAATCAGGGCTGTAGCAACTGGGCTAACAGGACTCCGGGAACCCGGACTATAGCAGGCTAGCAGGACTCCGGAAGTCACCACATGACATTTCCTCGAAGGGACAGACACGGGAATGAAATGGATCACATGCCGGCCAGTCTAAGTGTTCCGGAGCAGTAGTAACTGGGCTAGCAGGACTCCGGTGAACCGGGCTGTAGCATACTACCATGGCTCAGTGGAAGCACTAGACTACATTTCCCCATAAGAGAGGCTACCAAGCATGGAAAACTAGGTTGTCGGATCCCACACATACCAAGCATTTCGATCATACACACAATATGCTCGATATGTGTAAAAACAACTTGGCATCACAACAAAACTCTACGACTCAAAAGTATTTATTCATTAGGCTTCGAGGAGCCAAGTATTACAAACATGGGTCTCATGACCCAACATACAAGTCATACAAGCAACAAGCACAAGCGGAAGTGGAAGCTTAACTTGTCTGAGTACAGACAACTACAAATGAAAAGGGCTGAGAAGCCTGACTATCTACAAGACCCTGCCGAGGGCATAAGATCGTAGCTGAGGTATCAAGCTAAACATCGAAGTCCACTCAGAACTACTAGCGAGACTGAAGTCTCTCCGCGAAACATAAATTAAGCAAACGTGAGTACAAATGTACCCAGCAAGACATACATTAGAACTAGCTACATATGCATCAGTATCAACAAAGGGATGGTGGGGTTCAACTGCAGCAAGCCAGCTTTGACTCAGTGGCTATCCTGAACTACGACTACAAGTAACTCTTTTGAGGTGGCGCACACGAGTCCACATATTCACCAGATCAATACACCACTATGGACCCGCTCCCGTATCCCTGCGAGAAGGCCATCCATAGCACTCACGCTTATCTTGCGAGTTTTAGAGTATCCACTTTCACTTGTCTATGAACTGTACAGGCAACCCAAAAGTCCTTTACCGCGGACGTGGCTATTCGAATAGATCATGTTAACCCTGCAGGGGTGTACTTCTACACACACACTCTCACCACTTACCACCATGTACACGTCGTGTATCTCAGCAACCTTCAAGCGGAAGCCTGACGAGGGAGTTGGCCACGACCTGACTAACCACACAAGTCTCTGGTCTAGGTTTATCGCATGTCCGGGTTCCATCCGCAAGGAGATCCGGCCGGGCTTTCACTCACGGCCCCAAACAATGAGAGCAGGGTTCCCGAGGCACCAAACGGGCGTCCCGGTACATCGTGCCTCGTGTCTCTACCGCATCATAGCCCACCCCTAGGGTCAGCGCTACGCACGGCCCCCAACACATATCCTACAAACACCAGAAACTAGTTGCAACTCCTGGACAGAGATCGAGGCGATTAATAAGCCGAGAGGGGTCGAGTTACCGGAACCCAATGTGTGGTAGTAACTGTTCATGGATCACAAACACAGAACTCAGTTCCTGAGGACGGCTACAATGAGACAACCCACCATGTACTCCTACATGGCCTCTCACCGCTACCTTTAGCAAATCGTGTTCACACACTTAGCTCTCAACAGTAGGACATGTTCACCACATTCCAATTCATCCCTGATGAATCGGACCTGACTCAACTCTAAGCAGTAGCAGGCATGACAAACAAGCATGAATGAGTAGGCACATCAGGGCTCAAACAACTCCTACTCATGCTAGTGGGTTTCATCTATTTACTGTGGCAATGACAGGTCATGCAGAGGAAAGGGGTTCAACTACCGCATCATGTAACGGTTGAATCATTGTTGTCCTAATGCAGTAAAAGAGAGCAGAAGCGAGAGAGTGGGATTGTATCGGAATGAACAAGGGGGTTTTGCTTGCCTGGCACTTCTGAAGATAGTATAGCTCTTCATCAGTGTCACCGAACTCATCGTCAGAACCACATCTACTGAGAGGGGACAAATACCGGCAAACAAGAAAGAACACAATCAATGCAATGCAACAATATGATGCATGAATGTGACATGGAAATATTCTGTTGATTGAGCTAATGCAACTAGCAACCATATTAAATGAAGTTGGTTTGAACCCTAGGTTCAAATTCAAACTCCATATGTTAATATTCAAATGACATTCACTTAGTTTGTCCTAAACAGTGGTATTAACTTGCTCAAACATGCATGAATATGGCATAAAGAAATTCTTCATATTTTTCTGATCATTTTTCATATATAATTTATTTCATTTTGAGCTACAGTTGAATTTCTGTGATTTTTTGAAGTTTTGAACATTTTCTGAAATAAATAAATCATTTCTGATTTATTTAAATTCCCAGAAAATCTTTACTGCATCAGCATTGTGTCACCATGACGCCAGTGGTCAACAGAGGCGGTCC